>NC_051106.1:300000-552500 GCF_901709675.1 Syngnathus acus | reverse complement strand
TCCTCGTCAAATTCAGGGAGCTTCTCGTGCGGGATGGGACGCCTTACCGCTAGTTCAACCCGCTGGAGTGACTCAAAGTTGTTCGATGAGTTTGAGTAGCAAAGCGATTGGCCAAAAGGTGCGTGAGGAGTGCACAAGTCAAGTGAACAGTGAAGACAACACTCGGCGGTGTTACCTTTGCACTGCAGGCCCTGCCTGAAGAGGCCCTTGAGGAGTTTCTTGCAGTGCTGGCAGACGGTGGGCCGCGTGTACGAGTGGATGAGGAAGCTGTGAGGAACCTTCACCTTGGACAGCAGCAGCTTGTCCAGCTGGACAGGTCGGCCCACGTACGACTGGCAGCTGGCGCGCCGCTCGCGACCCCACCACGCCTCCGCCGACCATTTCTGCCAAGCGCAAGGCCGCCGCGGCATCCCTGTCAGTGTCCTCCGTGCAGAAGCCGAGGCCGGCTCCTCGCAAAGCTTCTGTCCCCTTTGGGCCAGGCTCAAAAGTCTCGAGCCCATCTGTTCTGTAAGTCCCTGATTTGAAGCCGGACCTCTCGTTCAAAAGCCTGATTTGCAAATGTAACCCCGATTTGTAACGTCCGCTTCTTTGAAGCCCCAAGCCAGACTCAAAAGCCCAATCTGAAACCCAAAGACCCTGCTTTGAAGCCGTGAGCCTCGTTTGAAGGGCAATGTTGTGGGCCTCACCTCCATGTTGGGACTGACGGGAGACTGCAAGGCAAAAGAGGAAAGAGGAAGTGAGCTAGGCGGCGCACGAGCGCGAGGCCTGCAGGCAAGGCGCGCAACGACGCTGACCAGCAGGGCCTCGTCGGCGTAGAGCGGCGGTGAGGGCTCAGTGGAGAGGGGGCGCCCCCCCGTGTTGGCCGACACCCCCGTCAGGGACACGATGGACGGGCGCCGTCTCCTCATGCCGCTGCAGTTGTTGGGGATCTTAAAGGCGCAGCGCTTGTGGTAGTTCAAACCGCAGCCTCCAAATAATTAAAAAATAAAAAACATTTTCAGCCTCAATGGCCTCAGCGGCCATCAAAACCAAGGCAGAGATTTGATTCCAACAAAGTGCATTTTTTGTTTTGCTGATTTTGCGGGGACAGTTTAACGCTTTTCTTTTGCGTCCCGTTTATTTTGGGTGTACGTCCACTGACGACCACTTGAGGGCGCCAACCTGTTTGGTTTGGCACCGCAAACTTAAAAGAAGAAGCGTAAAACCGGCTCGTGTGCTGAAGATGCTCCAATGTCAGATACTCTTCAAGCCCGCTTTTGACGCCAACGCAAAGTCTCGAGAGAGAGGAGACCGCCATCTTATTTACTTGTTTGTTTGTTTATTTGTTTTCTTTTACCCTCGCACTTGAGGCCCTGGCGCACCAGCCCCCACAGCATCTCGCCGCAGTGGTCGCAAAAGGCGGGCGCCCGGTACGAGTGCACGAACAGGCAATGCGGTCGGATCTGGAAGTCCTCCACCGTGGCCGAAGCTGAACGCATGCAAACACAAAACACACAATAAATCAAACATGGAAACGTTTTGGACGTATTCGCGGCAGGGCTCGGCCACAAAAATGTGAAATATTAAATAAATAACCGTCGCCCAAAAGGATGCACGTTAGCTCACCCGAGAGGACGGCCTCCACCAGATCTCCGTCCTGAATCTGCGAAGCCGAGCGGAGCAGCTGCAGAACGTTGTCCGACGCCGAGTCGTGGCGGAAGAGCAGGATCTTGTCATACATGCCGTAAAAGCCGCACTCGGGAATCTGAATGAAGTCGCACGGGAAAGTTAGCTTAGCAATATTAGCTTATGAGGACGCACGTCAGACGCAAGCTGGATGAGGCGGCCGCAAAGGGGCGATCAGCTTAAGTTCTGATGAGGTCACTTTTGCATTCTTGCAAAAGTGCAGAAAAACTCGCATTTGAAGGAAGAACCGGGGAGCTGTCTGCTTTGCGAGATACCAGGAGGTGGCACCTCCAATAAAGTCATTTGGGCAACCTGAAGGGCCTTCGGGAGTGACAGCGTGGCCGCGTCACCGTGCGATGGCGTCATCGCGGACCACACGAGGGTGACGCACTGTCCTGCGTCAGACCTCTTCACTTCCTTTATCTCTTTTGCTGCCGAAGCTTGTCGCCACGGTAACCCCACTCAGTTGGCATGGCAGCAGCCGCCGCTCAAGGCTGCTTCCTCTTCGACCACACGCGCGTGCGTGATGGCCAGCGGCCCTGAAAGTTGTTGTCCTGTCTTCAGTGTGGCTCGCGCACGCACGCACACACACGTGTACACACACATATTAGCATGATGAGTAACGTGTGGCCTCAAAATGAAGTGTGGAGGAGACAAACACTTTGCACATATACACAGACACACTCACGCACGCAGCACTGCGTGCATGCATGCGTCTAAAAGCCATAATGGCAGGAGGACACTTCACAGGCGCAATCATCACTATCATCATCTTCAGTTGCCTGGCAACAGCAGGAAAAAAAATGCAACTGACACAAACGACTTTTTTCGAACTGTCGGCCACATTGTGCACGTTCGGGTGTACGCGCAAGAATGTGGGTGCGTGTGTGTGGAATCAGTTTTGTGTCGCCACCATTTACGCAGCCTAATACAGTTTCACTTTCTCTCAGTTTTTTGTATGATTCGCTCTTCAAAGGTTTTATTCCAATTTTTGTACCGAGATATAAAAAAACAAAATATGCATAAGTCCATTGGTTTCTGGATCCTGTAATGCATTTAACACATAAGCACTATGTAACACATCCTGTCAAAATAAAACCACAGCGTGTCTCAGCTGCCAATCAACAAACAATCGCATAACTTTTGAGTGTGACACCGTCGGGCCAGAGAAACGTTTGTTATCCCTCTGAGCTTTTATGTTGAAGGCCCGATTTTTGATATTCTGACATTCTGGAACACAAAAAATGAGGTCCTACTCCATTTTGGTTGTTTGATTAAGAAAGTCAAACGTGTGCTAATTTCTGTTAGCCCGTCTACGGTGTTCCACATTGTATGTTAGCATTAGGCTAGTGCACTTCAGTTAGGCGATAAACTCTATTGTGCTTTGTTATGTCATCGCTAGATATTTCTCACACTGTTGGGGCCATTTTGAATTTTCATAGAACCTCATTTCGGAGCAGTCTCGCGCACACACACATGCGCACGCTAATCAGTTCATTTGTGGGAATGTGTTAAGTGTGGCATGCTATCATGCAGGTGTTGAGGTCACCTGCTGCTCTAGCAAACGTACGCGCTCCCGAACTCTGTTAGCATTGTCGCTAACGGTTCAGGTGCAAAAGAGTCACCTGAAGTGTGACAATTAGAGCAACTTAATGGACACGTCACTTTGTACGCACGTGGGTCTGTGTTTGGGAGTGAATGTACATATGTATGCGTGTGTGCGCGCTTGTTGCCAAATGTGTGTTTGTGTCTCTATGGATGTGCAAACACACACACACACACACACACACACACACACACAGATGTATGTATGTAAATGTTTGTGTGTGCGCAATTTGTTTTTGTGTATATACGTTGCTGTAGACACCGGCCGGTGTGTGTGCGTGTGTGTGTGAGTGTGTTTCATTTTTTAACTCTCTTTGTTACTACCTGACCAATTTTACTGCATGTACAGCACTTTGGGTGCAGCAATGGCTGTTTTCAAGTGCTTTATAAACAAAGATGAGTTGAGTTGTTATAAGCGTGTGTATCTGTCTGTGTGTGTATCTGCCTGTGTGCACATGCGTGTTTGCGAGAGGCTTCTTCACTGGAGGCTACAAAATGAACAGAGGTAGGATGCTTCTGTTCTCCAACAAGAAGAGTCAACATGCAAACATGATCACACACACAGACACACACACACACACGTACAGACGCACACACGCACACACGCACACACACACACACACACACACACCATGAAAATTATGTCTGTCTGCAGTGAGACCAAAATATGACTTTTGGACCACGTGTGTTAAATGAGCCATACAGGAAGTCACTCAACGCCAGTCACGTAACCCCCCCCCACCAAGATGGCCCCTGCCACATTTAGATGAGCAAAGTGGCAAATATTTAAATTAGAGCGCTTCCTGCACTCCGAAGCGATCGCACTCACGTGAGACTGACATCATGTGACCCAGAGGGGGTGAGGTTCAAACACTATTGACGGTTGCCCTGCAGCGTTTCACATGATCTCTGCATGACCTGCATTTTCCCTTATACCACACACATACACACACACACACACACACACACACACGCACATACACACACGCACACACACGCGCACACACACACATATACACACACACAAATGGCCACAAATTGTATTAGCTAGCTGTATTAACTTTGTTGACATTTGAAAGGTGAAAGAGTCAGTTTGCTCGTAACCATTGCTTTGAGAACACCCGGAATTGAAATGAAGTATTTTGGTGATTCATTATTGACTCGCTGTTCATTAGCATGTCTGCTGGCCAATATTTTTTCTTTGACATGCTAATATTTGCTTGTGTCTATCTTTTTTAATGAACTTTGACGAGCATGTATGGTAAGGGAATAATGTTCGGGAGGCAAAGTATGATTTTTCTTGCCTTTTGTCCTGTTGGGCTAAATGTTTTTGGCATGTACGCTAACTGAATTTCTTGAATAGCGTCTGTGCAATCATTGGTTGACATGATTATTAGTGTGTATGTTCTCGATAGTTAAAAGAGAAAATTACATTGTATGTGCTAGCACGAGTCAAAATGCAGACTTTTGATGATTACATTTGTTTAGTAAGAATCGAAATAACAACATAAAGGGGCACATTCATTTTAAACTCTTGTGGAAAAATTAGCCCGCCGGCTGTCACAAGTTGAGCGGTTGCGAGCTGCTAGCTACCAGCTGTTAGTGGCAACTGGTGCGTCATTGTGCTATTTAATAGAATAACAGCATAGTTGATGACTTTGCTATTTCTTAGCGCTCAAACTAGCTAGTGTGCATACTTTGAATATTTAATCACATTTGTTCCATCCTTGATCAGAGTTTATTAGCATACGCTGCCTTTTCGCTACATGTTTCTTTGCATGTGTGCTCACTACCATAAAAGGTTTATTTGTTTCTTAGCATGTCTACTGTCCTAATGCTGAATGGTTTGTGAGCATTTACACTTGAAATGTTTGCTAGCAACTGTTCTGTCACTGACCTCTTTGAAAAGTTGCTTATGGTGGAGGCTGCAATCCTGCCATGCATTTATTAGCATGCTGTTGCGTATGATGCTGATGATGATTTTGAGGACTACGGTTGTGATGCTTATTGCGATGATTATCGGAACGCTTCCAGTCCTACCTTCTGGTCAACGATGGAGCAGGCCACCTCGCGCACCTGAGCCAGACTCGCATCCGCCGAGTCCAGCAGGACCGGCTCTCGGCTCAGACCGATCTGGATGTGAAAGGACAGCACGCCTCCTCCGCCGCTGCCGCCGCCGCCACCTCCTCCTCCTCCTCTTTCTCCTCCCCCTGCCTGCCCTCCAGGGAAGGAGAGCGGGCTGGGAGCGCGAAGGACCGGAGGTGCACTCATGCCAGCAAAAGCGTGAAAAGATCCAGTCCAGATGGGTGACGGCCGCGGAGGGGGAAGTGGAAGAGCGAGAGGAAGAGAAGGAGGTGGAGGAGGAGAAGAAGAGGTGAGGTTTGGACGTCAGAAGTTCCAAAAAAGAAAAAGAACACGCAAGGTGGAAAGCAGGAAGAGGGACTTGAGCAAGAGACACTCCACCGGACTCTGGCGCTACTGTGAAGGGAAAGGAGATGGAAGAGGAGGAGGGGAGCAAGGGATGAGGAGGGAGGAGGAGGAAGAGGTAGAATCATCATCCTCGTCTTCATCCTGATGATGATGATGATCATGTGACACGCTTATGCGTAGAAAGCACGCACAAGTTTGCTGAAAACACAAAGTTATCAAGGTTGCCGTGGCGACGCAGCGGGCTGCCCGCGTGCCGCTCCCATTGGACCAACATGCTCATGTGACAGAGAGGGGCAGCCAATCTTGGTGATTGTCTCATCCAAACAATAAGAGTCCATTCAGCATGACGTCATTTTCTTTTTGGTATTAATGAAAGCGGCAAAACAAACTAATTTCAGGGGCAAAAAATGTATTTTTTCCAACGAAACAAGTTGTAACAATACTGAAGCTGTAATAAAGTTGTATTTTTGTACTCCTCATAGCCACTAAATCCTCCCTCAATAAAACTGGACCCATCTCACTCACCATTGACTCTTCGATCACGACTCGTCCCTGATCATGTCCATAGTCCGTGTGTCTGTGTGCTCGCTCCTCCCCTCCTGTGTGCCCATGATTAGTGTGATCATTCTCACCTGCCTCTTGTTACCTGTCTTCTATTTAAGTCCTGTCTGTGTCACTCCCTGTCGGATCATTTTTGTCTTGTTGCTATCATTGTTAATGTTACCCTGTCTTTTTGTGCACGTCTCTGTTCAGGTTCTGTTGTTGGTTTTGTTAGTCAGTTATGTCAGTTTACCGAGTCGGTTAGTTTGTGTTCGTCAAAAACCCTCTGCACTTGGTCGCCCTGCTCCATTTCCATTCCGATCCGTGACAGCTAGAGGTACAACCGTGGAGGGGATCACACTGAAGGGACACTCAGGCGACGACCAGTTGACAGCATGCTCCTTAAGAGCCCTCCTTTAACGAGCCTGATGAACCGCACCTGGGCCCTCTGCACTCTGCTCACGGTTGTTCCCTGTGGACAAAAGAAGTATGCCACCCCGGACCCTGACACTCTGTAGCGCTTCTACGTCTGGAAACTCGCTGTAGAAAGCCTACTCCGTGGTTCACGGATGAAACACGTACGCTTCTGCAATTATGTAGAAAGCTTGAGTGCAAATGGCGTTTTACCAAACTTGAGGTTTTCCATCAGGCATGGCGTGACAGCCTCCTGAAATACAAAGATTCGCACCTTGACTTCTCTAACGCATTATTCTCTGGTCTTCCTAAGTCCAGTATTAAAAGTCTACAGTTAGTACAAAATGCTGCGGCGAGACTGCTCACACAGACGAATAATTTTATCACGTTACCCCAATATTAGCCAACTTACATTGGCTCCCAGTCCATTTAAGATTTGACTTCAAGGTTCTTCTATTAACCTATAAATCACTGGATGGCTTAGCGCCTTCGTATCTCATCGATCTAGTTGTTCCTTACATTCCGTCCCGTAACCTCCGCTCGCAAAACGCTAGAAGTCTGCAGGGTCTAGAGCAGACGTGAGCAAACTACGGCCCGCGGGCCACATCCGGCCCACGGGGCCGTTTAATCCGGCCCGCCAAACCTGAATAAATTGTATTAAACTTTTTTTTTTGGGTCATTTTCCCTGCAATTACTATGTTTCCCCAATAGATGGGGAAGCGCCCGCCCGCGCATTTACTCCCGGAAGTGCGTGTACGTACTAAGTAGTACGGACCCGGCGCACTCCGTGCTCGATTTCCATCAGTGCCGAATTTCGAGTGTGGGCTGTGACGTCAGCATTCTCGTAATTCGCGTGCTGAGTTTTCAGATACAGTTTTACGCTAATGCCACCCACAAACGTTCCCCTGGAATCCATCCATCCATTTTCTGTACCGCTTTATCCCCACGGGGGTCGCGGGCTTTGCCGGAGCCTATCCCAGCTGTCATCGGGCAGTAGGCGGGGGACACCCTGAATTGGTTTCCAGCCAATCGCAGGGCACACAGAGACGAACAACCATCCGCACACGCACTCGCACCTAGGGGCAATTTGGAGCGCTCAATCGGCCTACCAAGCATGTTTTCGGGGATGTGGGAGGAAACCGGAGTGCCCGGAGAAAACCCACGCGGACACGGGGAGAACATGCAAACTCCACACAGGGAAGGCCGGAGGTGGAATCGAACCCGCACCCTCCTTACTGTGAGGCGGACGTGCTAGTCAGTGCCCCACCGAGCCCCGCGGTTGCGCGATTGGACCAAATTAAGCTCCCTGCGCACTTAAGTCGACTTAAATTTTGGAAAGTACATCAGGACTTTAAAAATATTTTCTAAATTTCAGCGACGGCTCTGTCACAAAAATGCGACCAGCGCGGTGCAGTTGCGCGGTGGGCAACACGTTAGGGTTGCGCGTTCGGCGATGCACTGCAGTTGCGCGATCGGACAAATATGCGCAAATGAAAAAATGCTTAAAAAAGGCTTAACGGATTAAAAAATGTTCCATTATTTGTAATGGGAAAAATAGATTCGGAATTCGACCGATTCGCTTCTCGAACCGCCTTCTGGAACAGATTGTGGTCAAAAACCAAGGTTTTACTGTATTTTTGCTATTCTTGTTAAAATCACACTTACATGTGAACTGGAAATGACAATAATAACACAGTGAAAGCCAAATTGAGCAAATTGGCTATTTCTGTGTCAAAGTGGTAGCCCTTTGCCTTAATCAGTACCCAGGAAGTAGCTCTCGGTTTAAGAAAGGTTGGTGACCCCTGCACTACATCCATCTGCTCCTGGTTCGCCCCCCCGGCCTAAATTTAGAACCAAATTCGGCCCGACAGTCAAAAAGTTTGCCGATATCAGAACTGCTACCTCAGTAGAAACATCTAAGACACCATTAAAGACACATTTTTATGCCATGGCCTTTAATTAACCTGTGGTGGGCGATTCGGCTGGAGTTTGTTTTTCTGCCCACCCCCCCAAACTGATAACGGCTGTCTGGATTTCTCGTCAACCAATCGGGATGAGGGAACCACCCTCAAAGACACTGCCAGGACAATTGAGGGCACTTCCTGCAGCTCTTCACTTTGAATTGGACATCCACTTTTTCTTTGGATTGTTTTATATTACACTGCTCAAAAAAATTAAAGGAACACTTTGAAAACACATCAGATTTCAATGATGAATTTTTGGGGGGGGGATATCTACACTGATATGGACATTTTAATGTCTCAGGAACAAAAGGATGCCACATCTTTTGATGGAAACAAAAGTTTTCAGCCTACAGAGGGCTCAGTATACAGACAATTTAATTTTTCATCAAAGTGAAAAAAATGATATGGCAGGCTCGTCCTTTTTGCCAAAATTCAATTTCTGCAACTCAAAATTCTTTTCAATATCTTGTGTGGCCCCCACGAGCTTGTATGGATGCTTGACAACGTCGCGGCATGCTCCTAATGAGACGACGGATGGTGTCTTGTGAGATGTCCTCCCAGATCTGTCAAAGGGCATCAGTGAGCTCCTGTAAAGTCTGAGGAGCAATCTGGCGGCGTATGATGGACCGAAACATTATGTCCCAGCGGTGTTCTATCGGGTTTAGATCAGGTGATCGTGAGGGCCATTCAATTGTGTCAATTCCTTCACCCTCCAGATGCTGTCTGCATACTCTTGCCACAATAGGCCGGGCATTGTTGTGGATCAGGAGGAACCCAGGACCTACTGCACCAGCGTAGGGTCTGACCATGGGTGCAAGGATTTCATCCCGATACCTAATGGCAGTCAGGCTGCCGTTCTCTAGCCTGTAGAGGTGTGTTCGTCCCTCCATGGAAATGCCTCCCCAGACCATCACTGATCCACCACCAAACCGGTCATGCTGAATGATGTTGCAGGCAGCATAGCGCTCTCCTTGGCTTCTCCAGACCCTTTCACGTCTATCACAGGTGCTCAGGGTAAACCTGCTCTCATCTGTGAAAAGCACAGGGCGCCAGTGGCAGACTTGCCAATTCTGGTGTTCTATGGCAAATGCCAATCGAGCTCCACGGTGCTGAGCAATGAGCACAGGAAACACTACAGAACGTCGTGCCCTGAGGCCACCCTCGTGAAGTCTGTTTCTGACTGTTTGGGCAGAGACATTCACACCAGTAGCCTGCTGGAGGTCATTCTGTAGGGCTCGGGCAGTGCTCAACCTGTTCCTCCTTGCACAAAGCAGCAGATATCGGTCCTGCTGATGGAATGAGGACCGTCTACGGCCCTGTCCAGCTCTCCTAGAGTAACTGCCTGTCTCCTGGAATCTCCTCTATGCTCTGGAGATTGTACTGGGAGACACATCAAATCTTCTTGCAACAGCACGCATGGATGTGCCATCCTGGAGGAGTTGGACAATCTGCGCAACTTCAGGAGGGTTAAGAAATTGCCTCATGCTCCCAGTTGTGATAATGACGCTAGCTAAAGCCAACACTTGTGGAAAAACAGTTAAAAAAGATCAAGAGGAACTTGAAATGGCCTCCACCTGCAAAATCAGTCCTGTTTTGGGGACCATCTCGTTGTTGCCCGTCTAGTGTACCTGTTGTTAATTCCATCAACACCAATGCAGCTGAAACTGATTAACAACCCCCTCTGCCACGTACCTGACCAAAACCTTATCAGAAAAGTCTAATTGAATTCATGCCATACCCTGACAAAAAAAACCTGTTCCTTTAATGTTTTTGAGCAGTGTATGTGTTTTATGTGCCCTCTCCGCATCCATTGCAGCCTGGTCATCTTGGAAGGGGGATCCTCCCATCTGTGGTCTCTTCTCAAGGTATTTCATTTTTCCCCCAGTAGGTTTTTTTTTAGTTTTTTCTTGCCCTCCTGGGAGGTTAAGATCAGGGGATGTTTGAGAATAATTGTCAATTTTTGTACATGTGAAGCCCTTTGAGACTTGCTTGTGATTTATATAAATAATTTTGACTTGACTTATTGTTATTATTACAAAAAATAAACAACTGCTTACCAAATAAACTCAAAAAGCTGCCAACCTAACAAACACCTCCGTGACTAACTTATCAATGAAAATAAAAGAAGCAAATTTACGAGCTTGTAAGGTGGTGCACTGGTTAGCACGTCCGCCTCACAGGTCAGCTGGGATAGGCTCCAGCACACCCGTGACCCCCGTGGGGACAAAGCTGCGTAGAAAATGGATGGATGGATGTTTACTATCAACAAAGTAACAAACCATGACAAAGGAATGTGATTGACTAATTTACAAATAACCTAAAAACTAAGCGAATTAACGAGCTAAATAAAAGAGCCATTTATCGACAAACTCATTTGAAATCGAAATCACTCTCCTGTCAAATGACAAGAATGGAATTCCCACAATTTAGTTCTCAGCGCATCTTGCATCCACATTTCGCTTTATGTGCTAGCACCAAGCTAATGGATGCTAGCATAGCAGATGAAGCGGATGTGACCTCTCGCCGCTCTTGTACGTCAACTTGCGAGCGGCGTCGGCAAACTATGCCTCCAAACATTTGCACAACAACGCACAAGTTTAGTTAGTGCGTCGCCTTTTTAGCACTTTCAAACACACGTGTGTACACACACAGACACACACACACACACACGCACACACGTGCTAGTCACAGGAATAGCACCCATGAAGTGAAGGGGGGTGAAGGGTGTCAAATCTGTCATTGAGTGTGTGTGTGTGTGCGTGTGTGTGCGTGTGTGTGCGTGTGTGCGTGCGTGCGTGCGTGCGTGCGTGCGTGCGTGCGTGCGTGCGTGCGTGCGCGCGCACGTGCGTGTGTGTGTATGTTTTGCGGATTCTGTTGCGGCGCACAGACAGCGTCAGAGAGGAGCGAGAGGCGTTACTCTGATGTGACAAACCCGACCCAAGAAAGTCCTCATGAGTGTGCTTTGTGCGTGTGTGTTTGGAAGCTTTGTATTGTTGCGTTTGTGAGTTTCTGACTTGCGGGACCTCGCGAGAGGAAGTGAAGATGCTGCGCAAGTTGACAAATGCACTCTCAAACAACAACAAAAACAATGCTGCCAAGTGTGCGCGTGTGTGATGCCATGAGGCCGAGCATGATGACATGCATGTGTGTGTGCGCTGCCATGAATTTGTATTTTAAAGTGTGTTGCATTTAAATTTTGGACATTGGTCACGCACAGATATTGATATCTTTGCTTTTCTTGCGCTCACTACTCTATAAATTGCCCAAATTGTGTGCCTGCGCGTGTACTTGTGTGTTTAACTACGGCAGATGCGTGCGCTTCACGTGTGCCCATCTCTGCTTAATTGGCCGCAGGTTTAGCTTGTTAAGTCTCGACAAACAACACCTTTGCATGGTCTCGATGTGTGCGAGTGCGCGTGACTTCATTCGAGATTGCGCACATTAAGTGCTTGCCATTCTCAATTCGTCCGTCATGGATCTCGCGCAAATGCTAACGCGCAAACAGATTACAAATTAGCTATGCCAAAAGTCAGTTAGCATGATTGCTAATTATTTGTATTAGCATGCATGATAGCCACCATGAATAAAACAGTGTTTAAGATGCAAATGAATTAAGTATGTTCGTTCCACATTTGTGTCATTTGTCCCCAAGTTTCAGAGTTTGAAAGCAGGCAGAAGTCTGAACAGGTCTTCAATTCCCAAAAAATTCTCTCACCATTTGTCTTTAGTGGCTCGGCCATTTTTGTATCCTCGGCAAGGTGGCCATTGAAAAATGGGAGTCAACTGTCAAGCTTTCATGTCATGCAAGAAATAATGAGTTGCGGGAGACAGCTTGCTTTTGACCCTTGCAAGGAGCTCAATGTTGAAGTGCTGGAGCCGCACCTGGCCAGCGGGTGTCGCACTAAACAAAACAACTATCTGTACTACGAGAAGAGCAGCAAATGCACAACTCGCTTGCATCATCGTTCATCTTGATCACAGCAAGCAAACAATTTCCATTTTCTTTACTTTCTCTCCAACCATTAAACCAAAAGTGAGAATAGTAAACACAGTTTGCAGTTGTTATTTCGCTTGTTTTATTTTCAACAATATTTTATTTTTTCCATTGATCCAATTGCTTCGTTTCTGTGAGCAGATTTTTACTACTGGTTTAATGGTAACCAACTGCCGCCAATAGCGGAGGTCAACTGGATTTGTGGCTTTCCAAATGCTAAATACACAGATTGCGACCCACTGTCGCTAACCAAGTTAGCATGTAAGATGGTGATAAGCATGCAACATAAGGGAAGTGACATCACATTCAACACGCCAGCAGAGTATCCCCACGGAAGGGTTTGCGATGTGCTGATATAGCGTCTCTGGACATTGATTGGCCGTAGCTGGCCATGTTGCCACTCGCGTTCCGACCCGACGCCATTTTGTCTCAGTGAGTGCACGTGTGATACTTGTAGACCCCCCCACACACACGCACTTCTCATTGAGAAGGGACAGCTGTGTGTTTTTGGGGGAGTCTCACGGGCCATTAGCAAAGCTTTTGATAGACAGACTCAAGGATGATGTGCTGCAGCTTCATTAGCACAGGTGCCGGAGTGCGCACGCGGTTGTGAAAGTGTGTGCGCGCGTGCGTGTATGAGTGTGTCTGTTTCTATGTGCGTGTGCGCACATGTGCGCGTGCATGCGTGTGCACGTGTAAGTGTGTGCGCGCGTGCATGTATCATTGTGTTTTTGTTCAACATACGTGTTTGCGTGAGTGAGTGCGTGTGTGCCGGTGCGTGTTGAGCTTCCATTTTTGCGCACGCGTGTGTTTGTGTGCTTGTGCGTGTGAACATGGAGCATGTGCATTTGCTGTGCGTGTATGTGCATGTGAAAGTGAGTGAACTGGATTGAAACATAAGAAAAAAATACAAAATGCTCACCTTATATCAGCGGTGTCAAACTCATTTTTTTCACAGGCCGCATTGTAGTCATAGCTTCTTTCGGAGGGCCATTATGACTGTCAACCCAAATAAATGTATGAGCACCTCATATTATATACGGTAAAAGCTACAAAACAAACTGACAAATAACTCGTTTTCAAATCAGACGAGTAAAAACTGGTCAAATATTTAAAAAAAAAAGATATTAAAAGTGAAGACAATTTGCAATTCTAGTAATGACATGAATTTGATGCACAATTTGTCTTCGCGGGCCACATAAAATGATGTGACGGGCCGTATATGGCCCCCGGGCCTTGAGTTTGACACCTGTGCCTTATATGTTCCTCGAGAACATTTTGACAAGTAAAAGATGTTTTCTGGTCGATATAGTGATGAGCCATGTCTACAGGTTGCTATGGTAACCAGAATCAAGTACGCACACTAAAGTACATAAGGACAAACACACTTTGAATCCACACGCGAGCACAGGTCTACAGTACAATACACACACACACGTCAATTACATACAAGCACACACATGGTCCGGATAGAAATGTGACACGCATGCACACGCGCAGGGTGTAATTGTTTCCAGGTCCTGTGAGAGGAAAACCCCCAGCAGCTGCAACACATGAAGCCTCGTTAGACTTAATAAGCATAAACGAGTTCACCTGTGTCGAACGTGCCCGTGTGCGTGCACATATGTGTGTGTGTCACCTGTCTGCCAACAACACGCACACACACGCGCACACACGCACACTCACACTCTCAGGAGCAAATGTTGCCATATTGTGTGTGTGTGTGTGTGTGCGTGCGTGCGTGCGTGTGTGCGTGCATTATAATGAAGCTAACAGTGCGAGAGCAATTAAGACGAGAGGCGCCTAAGTTGATTTATTTCTGGACATTTTGCTACAATTTGCGAATTTATCAAAATCTATACATTACAAGTGACAATTCAAGTATGTGTGGGATGGTGTGCTGTGTTTGCATGGTGCGACGCAACGGCCTACACACCATACATAAAATTTGCACGCATTTGACATACTTTGGAGAATGTCAATAACATTCATGGCGTACGTTGCATTCCTTCCAGTCGAGGACAAAAACGACATTTATGTTGTATCACTTGCATGCAGTCGAGGTCGACTGGCATCACCACCTGGTCCACTGCTGTTTCCACACGAGGCTGGGATCCTTCGCCGTCGCCGCTACATCTGGACCAGCACTTCCCCGATGGCTCACCCATCTCCTCTTTCTGGACTACCAACCCCCCGTCACCCCCACCTCCCGTACTGCCAACCTCAACAACCTCAACAACCTCCGCTCCCGCCCCTCCTGCTCCTCCATCCATCTCCTTCACACTGCTGACCGATGTCCTGTTATTAACTACCTTTTTTTTCATGTATAATGCGCAAAATTTAACTAATTTATTGTCCTAAAATCTTGGGTGCGTATTATACATGGGTACAACAATTTTTGAAGAAAATCTCCCTCGAAATAAAACTTGAAATCACCTTTCTTCTTGTTTGTTGTCAATCGCGCATCGCATTCAGCCATCCTGCCCAACACACTTAGTCAGTAAAATTCATAATTGACGACACATCGTTTGATGCGATGGTGCAATCCTTGATGGTGTGTTATTGTCAAATATTGTTTTTTTTTAATCTCCATCGCAAACCGGATATCATACGGAGGCCACCATTACAGCTGCGCAGAACGGATGCGCAAGACACGTCAGCTATATAAAGAGCGAGAGTTCAGTTCTAAATGCGTATTACAGGTAATATTTTATTTCACAACACTTTGCCTTGTTCCTTTCCTCTCTGCTGTTCACTTCAAACACGCTCCATACGAACACAATGCTCTCGTATCAGACGCTTGCTCGATCACCTGCTCGTTTGCTGTCACAATGTACCCTACACAAATCCGAAACATTTCTCCGCTATCGAGTTTGCTAGCGCATGGGCAGTGATACTGACCGGCAGAATAACATCCGGTTGTTCCCAAAGATGATCTTTTTTTTGAAATAATTTTACGTTTACGGACTTAAGTAGGAGTCAAAATTTGGGTGCGTATTATCCATGGGTACAGGCTTTTTTCCAGCATCGACATGCCATTTTTAGGGTGCGTATTATACATGGGGGCGCATTATACATGAAATAAAAAACGGTATATCCTATTGTCTCCCCCCCCACCCCCCGTACGTCCCCACCCTTTTTATTCCCTGTAAAGCGTCTTTGGGTCATTGATACGTCATATGATGGCGCCGCGGATGGCAGCCACGGTGAGTCGCTCTCTGTTTCTTTGTCTTATTTTGTGTGTTTTCTGTGTCCTCTGCTGTCCATCCCGGATCACTTTTACCAGAGAAGCGCTGTTAAAAATCGGACAGTCTTCTTCTGGTATTTTCTCTCCTGTTCTCTCTGATTCAGACTGTTTGTCGGAGATTCTAGCCGGAGCGGCGATGCTATACAAGCTAGCGCGACGACGGCGGTGCGGAAAACGAGCCGGAGCACTCGTAAAGCTGAGGCAGAGAGGGTTCCATTCTGCCCTACCGTCAATTCATCTGGCGAATGTCCGCTCCCTGGCGAACAAGATGGACGAACTGCTGCTCCTCACTTCAAGGAACACGGACGCTGTGCTTTGTTGAAACGTGGCTCAGCGAACGAACCCCCCACCACGCCGTGGAGCTAGCGGGGTTTCGGCTAACTCGTGCAAATCGCAGCGCGGAGCTCTCCGGAAAATCAAAGGGAGGTGGTCTCTGTTTCTACATTAATGAACGTTGGTGTACTGATGTCACGGTGTTGAAAGAGTTTTGCAGCCCTCTCCTAGAAACACTTTTCATAAACTGCCGGCCGTTCTATTCACTACGGGAGTTCTCCTCGATCGTCATGGCGGCTGTTTACATTCCACCACACGCACGTGCGAGTGAAGCCACGCAGATGCTGGCTGACCAGGTAACAGACATGGAGAAACTTCTACCAAATTCACGAATCATTGTTCTGGGTGATCTTAACAGGGCGAACCTCGCACACGAACTCCCCAGATCCAGACAGCACGTAACGTGTCCCACCAGAGGGACACAGACTCTGGACCACTGCTACACCGTGATCAAGGATGCATACCACTCTGCGGCTCGTGCAGCTTTAGGACTCTCGGACCACTGTCTAGTTCAGGGGTCCCCAAACTTTTTCCTGTGAGGGCCACATAACTTTTCCCTTCTCTGATGGGGGGCCGGTGTCAGTTTGTAACAGAAAAAGTGTGACGATCGTAGGGGAGCTTAAAAAATTTATTGTTTTCCAGAAAGCCACATATAACCAAATAACGGTTATTTAATAACCCTTTCCAGGTTCTTTACAGAAAAAAAGTCAGGAAACAAATAATAACACTATTAATGAAATAAATAATAACTAAATAGCCCTCTCTGAGTTCTTCACAGAAAAAACAGGAAATAAATAATAACTAAATAACTCTCTCTGGGTTCCTCATAGAAAAAGAAGCCATGGAACATTAACTTTCTGTTGTGCCATGCACAATCTTAACAGATAAAAGTTCAGCTCAGTTGTCAGAGCAGAATCTCTCTGACACATATGAGCAGTCTCTTAAAGTTCTTGTGTTCCTTCCTTATAATCCTTTTGTAGGTTCCAGTAGGCTTGTAGACACCGCTGTCTTTTTTGTTAAAGTTTGCTAGTGCGTCATAGTCTGGAGTAAAATCTGTTGTGGCAATTCTTAGGCGAGATCCGAGGTGTTGGTCCGTTTACCTCCATCTGTGACGGTTTGATGTTGACGTTCATGTGGCTGAACGTCACGTCGCGTACGTCGAGCCAAATTGGCCACTCTCTTTTAAACGCTCGGCACTGTGTCCACCTTGCTTTTCCTTGGGCGACTCATTTTAATGGAAGGATTCCAGGGGAAGGTTTGTGGGTGGCTTTAGCGCAAAACTGCATCTGAAAGCTCAGCGCGCGAATTACAAGAATGCTGTCGTCACAGCCCACGCTCTAAATTCGGGACTGATACAAATAGAGCGCGAGTGCGCCATGTCCGTACTACTGAGTACGTACGTACACGCACTTGTGAGTGTGCACCGAGCTTTCTGACACGGCTTCCGGTAGTAAATGCGCAGGCGAGCGCTTCCCCATCTACTGGGGAAATGCAGTCATTGCAGGCAAAATGACCAAAAAAAAAAAGTTTAATAATACAATTTGTTCAGGGTTGGCGGGCCGGATTAAACGGTCCCGTGGGCCGTATCCGGCCCGCGGGCCGTAGTTTGGTGACCCCTGGTCTAGTTCATCTGATCCCGGCCTACAGGCAGAAACTAAAAACTTCTAAGCCTGCGGTGAGGACTGTGAGGAAGTGGACAGTGGAGTCAAGGCAGGACCTCCAAGCCTGCTTTGACAGCACCGATTGGGGAGTTTTCGAAGCTGCAACTTCAGACTTGCATGAACCCACTGACACTGTCACATCATACATCAGTTTTTGTGAGGATCTGTGTGTGCAGATTAAGACCTTCTGCACGTACAACAACGATAAACCTTGGTTTACACCGAACCTCAGGAGGCTGCGCAAAGTCAAGGAGGAGGCCTACAGGAGCGGCGACCGCGACCTGTTCAAGCAGACCAGAAACACACTGAACCGAGAGGTCAGGAAAGCCAGGAGGTGTTACGGGGAGAACCTGAAGAGACACCTCTCTGCCAATCCTGATCCCTCAACAGTGTGGAAAGGTCTGCAGAGCATCACGGGCTACAAGAAACGAACCCCCCCGTCCTGTGGAGAGCCCAAGGCTTGCTAACCAGCTAAACAGGTTCTACTGCAGGTTTGATCGGTCCTCCCACACAACGGGACTTCCTGCAGCACAATCTACATACTCACCTCTCCCCACAACTGCTCTGTCCACACCTCTATCATCGTTGTCACCCACTCTCTCTCTTGCAGAGGCCGCGCCCGCACTCCAGATCCGCGAGGAGGAAGTGCGCCAGATGTTCCGGAGACAAAAGACCAGGAAGGCACCGGGCCCAGACGGCGTGTCACCTTCCTGCTTGAAAGTCTGCGCTGAGCAGCTGGCGCCCACCTTTGCACGGATCTTCAACCGTTCTCTGGAGCTGTGTGAGGTGCCCTCGTGCTTCAAGAGCTCCACCATTGTTCCAGTGGCCAAGAAGCCCGCCATCACAGGTTTGAATGACTATAGACCTGTCGCACTGGCATCTGTGGTCATGAAATCTTTCGAGAGGTTAGTGCTGAACCACCTGAAGGATGTCACGGGCCCCCTGCTTGACCCCCTCCAGTTTGCCTACCGGGCAAACAGGTCAGTGGATGATGCGGTCAACATGGGACTGCACTACATCCTGCACCACCTGGACACCCCAGGAACGTACGCCAGGATCCTGTTCATGGACTTCAGCTCGGCGTTCAACACCATCGCTCCTGACATCCTCCAACAGAAGCTCATCCAGCTTGCGGTGCCTGCCTCCACCTGTCAGTGGATCACCAGCTACCTGACCAACAGGAGACAGCGTGTGAGGCTGGGGGGCATCACATCTGACACCCGGACCACCAATACTGGAGCCCCTCAGGGGTGCGTCCTCTCCCCACTGCTCTTCTCTCTCTACACCAATGATTTCTCCTCAGGTGACTCTCCTGTGAAGCTCCTGAAGTATGCAGACGACACCACTCTCATCGGACTGATCCAGGACGGTGATGAGACTGCGTACAGACAGGAGGTGGAGCGGCTGGTCCACTGGTGCAGCCAAAACCACCTGGAGCTGAACCCGCTCAAGACCGTGGAGATGACAGTGGACTTCAGGCGTGACCCTTCACCACTTTTACCCCTCACTATCCGCAGTAATACTATTCTCTCCACAGACACCTTCAAGTTCCTGGGAACTACAATCTCTCGGGACCTGAAATGGACCGGCCACATAGACTCTGTCCGGAAGAAGGCCCAGCAGAGGCTGTACTTCCTGAGACAGCTCAAGAAGTTCAACCTGCCGCGAGAGCTTCTGAAGACCTTCTACACTGCCATCATCCAGTCTGTCCTCTGCACCTCCATCACTGTCTGGTTTGGATCGGCCTCCAAACAAGACAAGCACAGACTGCAACGGACAATCAGGACTGCAGAAAAGATCATTGGAATCAACCTCCCATCTATCCAGGACTTGTACCTGTCCAGGACCAGGAAACGTGCAAGGAACATCTCTACAGATCCTTCTCACCCAGGTTGCAGTCTGTTTGAACTACTCCCCTCCGGACGGCGTTATAGAGCTCGGTACGCCAAAACCAGCAGACACAGAGACAGCTTCTTCCCCCAGGCTGTTGCTCTGATGAACTCACACCACTCTTAGAGTCTCAGAGTCATTACTGTGCAATAACATCCTGCTCTCCACACCTTTTTTGAATTTGTCTACACTGTTTGTACTATGTGTCCTCTCTGCATCCATTGCAGCCTGGTCATCCTGGAAGAGGGACCTTCCCATCTGTGGTCTCTTCTCAAGGTTTCTCATTTCCCCTAGCTGGAGTTTTGAGTTTTTCCTTGCCCTTTTGGGAGTTTAAGATCAGGGGATGTTTGAGAATATTTGCCATTTTTCACATGTCCTGAGTGTTGTTAGTCACCTAAATGTTGAACAGAGGGTGTGATTTACCGAAGACAAATTCCTTGTTTGGCACGCTCAAACATGGCGAATAAAAGACTCTTGAATCTTGAATCTTGAAAAGCGCTATATAAATTAAATGAATTATTATTATTATGTATGCAAGACGTACATTGCATTGCGTTCAAATGCATTCAGTTACAGGCGTCATTAACAGTTTACTCATGAAATAGAAATATAGCCTCAACAGTATTACCGCCGACGGTTGCCTTTAAAGAAAACATGTCTGTTCCGAAATAGGAGACCTTTTGATCTTTTCATGCGGCAAAATTAGTCCTCCATTGTAAGCATGATTACCAATACCCATGCATGTCAAGTTACATGGTCGTCTGAGTTTCATTCCATCCATATACAATCACATATACTTGATATCTCGTCTTGCATTAGCAGGTCCACGCAGAGAACGGGGGCCGCCTGAAACATTCAATGATAGTCAGCCTGTCAAGCTCGGCTGTATGTGTATACAAAGTATACTATATGAATGAAATAAAATCCAAAGTATATTTCTATACATGACATCGAAAAGAAAACATCTCAAAGTTAGCTGCCAAGTTTTGTGAAGAAAACAAGTCCCTCAACGGAACTGATGATTTGTCCTGCTGGAATCGTCTTTCTCCTCACTGCTGGAAACGTGGCAACTTGTTAATAAAGACACCGACGCGCGCACGCAAGCACGCACGCGCACCATTACAGGTGCATCCAGGTGGGCTGAGGAAAACTACCTAGAGATTTCGTCTCATGTATTATTTAGGATTCAAGTTTACATTTTGGGTGAGACGTGCACCCTGCTGGACATATCGCAGACGCAGGCGGTCATCATCAGCGTATGACTCGAATGAGTAAAAAAAAAAAAACACATCACACCGGATGTGCATGCTTGTGTGCATTTTTGGCCGGTGTTAGCTGCAAACGCGTACGGCAGTCATGTCCAAAGTCTGGCCCGCGGGCCAAATCCGGCCCCCAGTCAGATTTCATACGGCCAGCAGCTACGGTCTTATAATGTATTATTTATGGCCCGCCTGCACTGTCAAACTGAATAATAAAAAAAAAATCATGAAACTTGAAACTGTAATTCCTTCTATTACCAAAAGGTGGCAGCACCCCCCCTCTCCGCTCATTTCTGCCATGGCGACTGCAACGAGAACGAGGAAAGTTGACATTGAGGGCCGTCGCTTTCAAGAGAAATGGGAATTACAATACTTCACTGAAAATCAAGGCAATTGTGTTTGTCTCATTTGTAAAGAGACAGTTGTCTTGTTTAAGGATTTCAAGATTCAAGATTCAAGAGTTTTTATTCGCCATGTTTGAGCGTGCCAAACAAGGAATTTGACTTTGGTAAAACACACCCTCTGTTCAACATATAGGCGACTAACAACACTCAGGACATGTGAATAATGGCAAAAACAGTGTAGACAAATTCAAAAGGTGTGAAGAGCAGGATGTTATTGCACAGTAATGCCTCTGAGACTCTATGAGTGGTGTGAGTTCATCAGAGCAACAGCCTGGGGGAAGAAGCTGTCTCGGTGTCTGCTGGTTTTGGCGTACCGAGCTCTATAACGCCGTCCGGAGGGGAGTAGTTCAAACAGACTGCAACCTGGGTGAGAAGGGTCTGTAGAGATGTTCCTTGCACGTTTCCTGGTCCTGGACAGGTACAAGTCTTGGATAGATGGGAGGTTGATTCCAATGATCTTTTCTGCAGTCCTGATTGTCCGTTGCAGTCTGTGCTTGTCTTGTTTGGAGGCTGATCCAAACCAGACAGTGATGGAGGTGCAGAGGACAGACTGGATGATGGCAGTGTAGAAGAGACACTATAGCAGGGGTGGCCAACCAGTCAGAGACTAAGAGCCACATTTTTTACTGTGTCATCGCAAAGAGCCACATCATACACATGAGCACAGATGAACACCCCCCCCACACACACACACGCACACAAACACGCACGCGCACGCACACGCACGCACACACACACACACACACACACACACACGCACGCACACCCCTCTGCTCAGCCAAATTTATTGTGTGACATTATTATGTCACGCACCAACATGATAATGACAAATTGACTCCTACAGTACTAAAACCACAGACCAAAGACCACATTTTCAACAATGAGCATTGTGTGCATTGTCTCACACAGACAAACTCTCAGTTCAACAAATTCCACAAACAAAAACATAATAAGTTTTTTCACTTACTATGTGTGGCGGGACAGACCATTCGTTTGAGTTCGTCGTTTTCAGGAGACAAGATTTCAATAACGTCACTGAGGCATATTTTAACGAACTCCACTTCATTGTATGGCTTTTTAGCCCGTGCAATGTTCCAAGCCAGTTGAAACAATGCAAGTGTGACAGTCTCTGAGTGCTTCGTAATTTTTTTGAAAAACTGTACCTATTTTTCTGCCTGACTTTTCAAAGTCTCCAAACTTGTGCTTGCGAAATTCAGTCCCTTTTGCAATGTCCTTATCGATATTGGCATGAAGTGAGCTGAAGTGGCGCTGACCATTTGAAGCTTTTAAATGCGCCAATGACGTCCGACATATCAGGCAGAATGGCTTGCCATAGCGTTCAACAAAAAACAACTTTAACTCTGTTAAAAACGTCCTGTGTTCATCGTCATATATTCGTTTAGCTGTGCATTTTTTCCTTGCCATTTTGGCAAGCGTCTTGTCAGCCTTTCTGGACCTAACGGGCCCCCGTAGTCACAGTCGCCATTCATAAAAAAAGCGGGCAAAACCAATTCACCTCACGCGAATGCGCGTTTGACCAAAATACCATATTGAACTCAAGCGAAGCAAATACGCACGAAAAATAAACACAAATGTTGATATGAACGTAAAAGAGCCGCATGAAACTAGCCAAAGAGCCGCATGCGGCTCGCGAGCCGCGGGTTGGCCACCGCTACACTACAGTCTAATATATTAGACTAAACATGCTAACACATATGACAAGATAACAGGAAGTGACTACGCTGATTTAAGTGAAGCAGCTCCAAGCTGAACTGGCATCACAACAGCGATTCTTCACTCGGGGCTGTGAGTCAAAAGTAAATCAAAAGTAAATATTACTTAATATTAAGTAGTTCAAAGTGGCCATAGTATTGTTGATGTTATGAACCTGTAGAAAGATATTGTAAATGACAAGAGCAAATTTCACTTGTTTTAAGTTTTAATAATAACAGACAACTTTGCATTACTTATAACTCCTGTTTAAAATGTTCATGAAGCAAAAATAATTTTAAACTTTTAAACTCATGTAAATTTAAGGTATTTCATACAGTTTGTTCAATGTTATCTGACTCTTCAGATATTAATGAAAGGCAGAATTTGTGTTTTTAGAGTTCACATGTGCCTGAGTGGCTTATATTTGGTTATTTTGTCATTTAAAAAATAAAGACAATTGGGACAATGAAATTTGTTTTATAACAGAGTGTATTTGCATAAAATATTTGTAGTTACAAAATGTCCGAAAAAACTATTGGCCCCCGGGCCCTTCACTTTATCAAATCTGGCCCTCTGTCAGACTTGGATCAAGGAGAGGACTCGGATGCAGAGTGACAAAAAAAGGAATTTATTCTGACAGGTTGGAGTCAGCAAAAAAACAAAAGCGCCTCAAAAGAGGGAAAACAAGGTGGCAAAAAACAAAAACTGAAATACTCAGAGCTAGGCTTGATGACAAAAGTTTCTTAAAAAAACTAGGTTCTCAAAAGGTATCATTAAACTCACGCGATCGCTGGTGCTCTGGACGGGACAAGACGCACTGGCACAAGACAAGGGGAAGACTCTGACTAAATACACACAGAAGGGTAAGGACTAGGGGTGTAAATCGCGGGTTTTGTCACAATACGATATATCGATACAAAGAACCACGATACGATATTTGCCGATATCTTAAAGCCTGCTGTGATTCATTCACGATACATCACGATATAGTGCTCTACGATCAATATAGAACAATATCCTGATTTATAACAATTCATACGCAAAATCAACAAGGTACTGCAAACTCTTTATTTAGGAAATTACAATTCATACGCAAAATCAACAAGGTACTGCAAACTCTTTATTTAGGAAATTACAAAGTGCTTCCAAACGAATTACTTGAAGCCCAAAGGGGAGCGAATTTCCTCGTCTTCTTGGACACTAGCCATAGCACCAGCCTAGGAGCCGCGTAGTTGTCGGCTCCCCTTTCACGTGCCTGCTCTGCTCACAACACAACACGCCGCGTACTGCTCACGGAAAGAGGAAGCACGCAACAATGAACTGGATTTCAAAATAAAGTCGCGTCTAATGTCCGAGGTCAAAAACGGGCGATATAGATCGATGTTTACGTTTAGCATTGATGCCAACAAATCGTAGAGCATTATATCGATTAATCGATGTGTATCGATGAATCGTTACAACCCTAGTAAGGACACAGGTGCACACAATCAGGATCAAGGGCACAGGTGCACACGATTAGGATCAGGGCAGACAAGCAGACTGACGCACAGAGGAAGGGCCCACAAACTGAAACGAGAGGAGAGTTACTTATCAAAATAAAACAGGAAGTGACAATACGACAAAAAAGACAAGACAACAATAACCCACAAAACATGACGGCATGACACCCTCCTTGCAAAAAGTTGGGACACCCCTGGCGTACGCGCACCGCGATGCTGGCTGCTTAAAGTGTACCTTTGGTCAAACTGTATAACGCAGGCATTGATTTTGTATAAAGTAAATGTATAATATCAAAAAAGAAATAAAACAACACCTCTTAGGGACAAGAGATAGCCTGAAACATTGCCGTTTGACCGTCACTTTTGCTGCCTGGGGAAGAAATATGGCGCCCCGGATATGACGTCACAAAGTTGATTCCGTTTTGGGGCTGTCAGGCTTCGGGGTGGAGTAATGGAGCGAGGCGACCAAGTGCAGCTTGGACCAGGGTTTATTGTGGAAACCAAAAGGACAGACTCGGCAAGCTGACGTGGCTAAACAACAAACTAACAGGACTAACCGACCAAAACGTGAAACAAAAGACAGGAACCAAACAAACCGAGTGACAGTGAGACATGCATTGTCCACATCTCATACAATGCTCCGACATAGAGTGACACGCAAACAGAACTTAAATACAACACAGGTAATGAGAGGCAGGTGCGTGTGATTACACTAAACAAGGGCACACAGGAAGGGAGGGGCAAGCACACAGACACAGAACTGGGGACGAGACATGACAGGGGCGCCCCAATCGGGCTTATATATACTGGCTTGTCAATGCTGAAACTCGACTTGTAAAAAAGCATTATGTCGTCAAGTGAGGAAGAGATTGGGGCTAGAGCAGGGGTGGCCAACCCGCGACTCGCGAGCCACATGCGGCTCTTTGCCGGGTTTCATGCGGCTCCTTTACATTCGGCTCGCGAGCCGCATGCGGCTCCTTGCCGGGTTTCATGCGGCTCCTTTACGTTCATATCAACATTTGTGGGTTTATTTGTTTGTTTGTTTGTTTGTTTGTTTTTGTGCGTGTTCGCTTCGCTTGAGTTCAATATGGTATTTTCGTCAAACGCTGCGTGTTCGCTTCGCTTGAGTTCAATATGGTATTTTCGTCAAACGCGCATGCGCATGAGGTGAAATCCCGCAAAGGAGGAGGGGCAAACCCATTCGGGGGGGATGGGGATGTGGCTCTTTGCGGTACACAGTAAAAAAATGTGGCTCTTAGTCTCTGACTGGTTGGCCACCCCTGGGCTAGAGGATATATGTACGAGCCAGATAAGGCAACATATCCTTCATTATCAGTAAGTGATGAAGATAATTGCTCTAGTGACAGCTCGGAGGACGATATTTTGTACCAAGTGCGTGATGGGAGATCAAAAATGTCGTCTGCTGCTTGGTGCAAATGTGGAAACTGTGCAGCAAAAAACGGATAAAGAGTGTTTTTGCTGCCAAGAACATGAGCTACTTGCGGGAAAAATGGACGGCCTGAGGTGTATCACATCGAAAGACAAACTTGAGGACTATGTTGCCCACCGCCCATCCCTGGAAATGGCCTACATTGACGGCATGATAAAAAAATAGCTCCGCGGACACGCACCAGATCAACTGTCAAACAAATAAGTGTTGGAGCTAGCGAGGGGGGCACACCCGATTTAAATATCGACTTTTTTACTGCTTATAAGATTGTTATAAAATAAATCTAAAATGGTGTTCTGTTTCAGTAACACAGTGAAATTATAAGCAACTTTCTATAGAATGTTTTTATTTACAAATTTAAATTCCTAGGTTTAAATTTCTGCCTCATGACACGAGTCATATAGATAGTACGAAGGTGCTACATTCACACTAATTTAGCTGTCTTGGATTGACTGTCTTAAATATTTAGTAGCATATTTTACTATTACAATTTTTGAAATGCTCAAGTGTAAGCCTCATTTTTTCTCTTCAAGTCAGTACCGCCTTATGGCCTACAGCAGTGGTCCCCAACCACCGGGCCGCGGACCGGTACCGGTCCGTGGGTCACTTTGTACCGGGCCGCCAAGCCACACAGAAAAAAAAAAAAATTGTTTTAATCGACGATCAATTAATTCAGGTCAAGACGCTCGTCCCGGTCACGTGACATGTTTCCCCAGTCGAGCCCGCAAAGCTAGCAAAAATGAGTAAGTATTTATTTTGAAAAATATAAAAAAATTGGCGATTCTCTCCCAATTACATCCGTCGGTTCAGGTCAAGACGCTCGTCTCGGTCACGTGACATGTCACCTCAGTTGAGCCCGCGAAGCAAGCAAAAATGAGCAAGAAACAGAAATGTTTGGAAAGCTTCTTCGGAAAGGGAAAAAAGCCCAATGAGGAGACGGAAGAAGAAGAGGCTACGACTTCTAAGAAAAGGAAAGCTGCATTTAAAAGACTATGACGCGCCAAGCCCACTCTGTATAATATGTGGCGACAGGCTAGCTAACGAGGCAATGAAGCCCTCAAAACTGCTTCGGCACATGGAGACCAAGCATCCTGCATTAAAAGACAAACCTTAACCACTTCGGGTGTCATTGTCTCCGATTACGCCTAGATGGGACCGGCTCGTTTCTGAGAAACAAGCTCAGTGCTCCCACTAATTCAATGTAATGGTGAGTTTTATTTTAATGTCGTTTATACTTGTTTTTATGCCAGTCGTATCATTTTATTTCATCGTATTCATATACCGATTTTTTCCATGTATAATGCGCCCCCATGTATAATACGCACCCTAAAAATGGCATGTTGATGCTGGAAAAAAAGCCTGTACCCATGTATAATACGCACCCAAATTTTGACTTTCTTCTTTTTTTTTTTTTTTTTTTTTTTAATTTTTTTTCTTTTTTTTTTTAAAGTCCCAATGATCGTCACACACGCGTCTGGGTGTGGTGAAATTTGTCCTCTGCATTTGACCCATCCCCGTGTGATTTTGAGCCATTCCCCTGGGGGAGAGGGGAGCAGTGAGCAGCAGCGCCGCCGCGCTCGGGAATCATTTGGTGATCTAACCCCCCAATTCCAACCCTTAATGCTGAGTGCCAAGCAGGGAGGCAATGGGTCCCATTTTTATAGTCTTTGGTATGACCCGGCCGGGTTACTTAAGTCCGTAAACATAAAATTATTTCAGAAAAAAGATCATCTTTGGGAACAACCGGATGTTATTCTGCCGGTCAGTATCACTGCGCATGCAGTAGCAAACTCGATAGCGAAGAAATATGTGAGACTCTCAACGGGATCACCAATATTTGAGTGATGTTCCAGTTATTTATCACAATTATTTATTATTATAATAATAATATATATAATATATATAATAATTATTTATTTATTATTCACAATTGTCATGGTGATCTTTCTGGTGATTTCTTAACTAGGCTGGATGTATTTCTTTTTTTGGCGTTGATTTCTCCGACTGCCCAGAAAGGCACCACCGCGATCAGTTAGGTTAAAATGAAAAGAGAGGAAAGTGACGTTGTAAAGAACCATCCGTGACAAGATTTTCTTCAAAAATTGTTGTACCATGATTTTCTTCACAAAAAAAAAAAGAGATTAAAAAAAAATAATAATAAATTTAAAAAAATTGTACCCATGTATAATGCGCACCCCAGATTTTAGGACAATAAATTAGTTAAATTTTGCGCATTATACATGGAAAAAAACGGTATTTATTATAAATGTATTATTTATTTATATAAATGTATTATTTAGTTATACAAATCTATTATTTATTTATATAAAGGCCGGTCCGCGAAAATATTTCTGACACGTAACCGGTCCGTGGCGCAAAAAAGGTTGGGGATCACTGGCCTACAGAACTTTCACCAGCTACATTCACAGAGGCGAGATACTAGGAAAGCATGTCCAAAGACCACTTCCATCCTGCTGTGTGGAATTCATTCACAAGAAATTTCCAGATCCAGAGGGACAATATGTGGGATCAGATATTTTAAGAAAAAACAGTGACTGTTTTGTGCTGAACTGTCGCAATAATGATGCAAAGACTTTCAAGAGCTGGCTTTGGCTTATAATGTTGATGCCCTGCCTTTTGTAAAATAAACAAGATATTCATATAATATTATTGTTGTCATGTCTTTCATGTCTTTGTAGTCTGTGATCAGTGTTAAGATAGAGTAGGTCACGTGACTAGAATCAGGAAGTAAGTGCAGGTTTCAGCACAGTGTTGAAAGAGAACGCTGCTTGTTCTATTCTCTTCTGCAGTTTGGCAAAACTACTACCTACATTTTGTGTTATACAAGGCATCGTTGGTATGTATCTTTGTTTAAGTTATTATGGATCAAAATAGATCTTTTGAGTTATGAAATGATAGTTTTCTGTGATGTTAGACGATAGGATAAAAGCATGATAGAGATTTCATATTGATTTAATTCATTTAGTTCGTATGACTGATTATACAATGTGGTTTGTATTCTTCCAGTTTCACCCTTTCCCTTGTTATTAAACCTGGAGTCAACCTTCAACCTGGCTTTCAGAGTCTTGATGAGTGAAAGTGGTTGAGCTTACTGTCTTTGGACATTCAACAGGATAATTGTATTTGTGTTTATTGAATATAACAAAATGATTGAAAAATGGTTAATAAATTAAAATTGACTGGAGCAACTCGCAGAACATATAACACATTTTAGTATGCCACATTTTTGGAAACACATTTTAGAATGAACTCATTCTTTCCAGCTGAGTACTTGATTATACACGTTAGAATTTAGAGTTGTGTTTCGATATAAGGTCCAACTTTTCTGGAGCAGGCTTTTTAGCAATGTTTTTTGTATTTGGCTTCTTGGGTACAAATTTTGAGACTTCCACATTGTCACCAATCACCTGAAGAACACGGTGTACAAGACCTACAATGTGTTCCTTGGTAGGTGGCTCATACATTGGTGTTGCCACCCAAGATGCAGTTTGTTTTTTCCAGGCTACCTTAAACCTACTGGCTTCATCGGCATCACAGTCTCGAAAGACCATAGATTTCTTGTGTCTGGAGGTTAGGTGTTCTTTGCACAGCGTCTGCTGTGGCTGGTGAGTCCTATCCGTGAGAGGCAGACACGGCCACAGATGTTACAGATGTGGGCCAGACCCGGTGGAGGTGGGGGCATGGTGGCTTGCTGCTTCCTCAATTTCCTTTTCGTTTCTCGATGTTGAGCCAGGGTGATTTCGTAGGTCTGCAGCCCGTTTCGGCGAGCCTGTTGCCATTTGTGGCGATCCTGGGCGACGTCTTCCCAGATGGCTGGGTTGATGTTGAAGGATTTGAGGTCTTGTTTGCAGACATCCTTGTAGCGGAGCAGTGGGCGGCCTACTTGCCTTTTGCCTGATTTTAGCTCTGCATATAAGATGTCCTTTGGCATACGACCATCTTCCATCCGACGGACATGGCCCAGCCAACGGAGACGCCGCTGCTTCAGCAGGGAGAGCATAGTGGGGAGCTGTGCACTCTCCAGGACTGCACTCTCTGTGATCCTGTCCCGCCAGGTGATGCCCAGTATGCGTCTCAGGCAACGCAGATGGAAAGAGTTTAGCCTTCTCTCTTGATGTGCATAAAGAGTCCAGGCTTCGCTGCCATACAAGAGTGTACTGACGACACAGGCCCTGTACACTTGCACCTTTGTATAGATGGTGAGCTTGCTGTTCTGCCATACTCTGGGTGTCAGTTTTCCAAAGGTAGAAGCTGCTTTCCCAATCCGGCTGCTGACCTCGGCATCGAGTGACAAATTGCAGGTGATGGTAGACCCAAGATAGATAAAGCTGCTTCCAGCTTCCAGTGTGTAGTTGTTGATGGTGATGGAAGGTGGGACAGTAGTCCCCTGGCCCATTGTCTTGGTTTTGTTTAGGCTGATGGTCAGGTTGAAGTCCTGACATGCTTGGCTGAACCGGTCTAGAAGAGTCTGCAGGTGTTCCTTAGTGTGTGTTGCCAATGCTGCATCATCAGCAAACAACATGTCCCGAATGGTGAGTGGTCTGATCTTGGTTTTTGCTCTCAGTCGGGATAGGTTGAATAGCTTGCCGTCTGTCCTGGTGTGTAAGTAAACTCCCTCAGTTGATGTTCCGAAGGCTTGGCGCAGGAGGAGAGAGAAGAATATCCCAAACAGAGTGGGTGCCAAAACGCATCCCTGTTTGACACCACAGCGGATGTTAAAGGACTCAGAAGTGCACCCATCGTACTGAACAGTACCTTTCATGTCAGTGTGGAAGGACTGGAGGATGCTGAGGCGTTTTGGCGGGCAACCTATCCGTTCCACCATTTGGAAAAGGCCGCTCCTGCTCACCAGGTCAAAAGCCTTGGTAAGGTCAACGAAGGCCATGTAGAGAGGTTTATGTTGTTCTCTGCACTTCTCCTGCAGCTGTCTCAGGGTGAAGATCATGTCCAGAGTTGATCTTCCTGCTCTGAACCCTGCCTGTGACTCTGGGTAGAGCATCTCTGCGAGGACTTGGAGTCTGTTTAGTACAACTCGAGCAAAGAGCTTACCGGTAATGCTGAGTAGGGAGATGCCACGGTAGTTGTTACAGTCACTCCTGTCTCCCTTGTTTTTGTACAAGGTGACGATGTTAGCATTTCTCATGTCCTGTGGGACAGAGCCTTCTTTCCAGCACAGGCATAAAAGCTTGTGCAGTCTATGCAGAAGAGCAGGCTTCCCACACTCGAGGACTTCGGCTGTTATCCCATCGGTGCCTGGAGCTTTTCCGCTGGGCAGGCTGTTAATTGCTTTGCTTAGCTCCTCAGTTGTTGGTTCCATGTCGAGCTCTTCCATAACAGGTAGGTGCCCTACATGCCTGAGGGCTGCATCAGAGACACTGTTGTCCCTGGCATAGAGCTCTGAGTAGTGTTCCACCCAGCGGTCCAGCTGCTTAGAGCGTTCAGCGATGGTTTCTCCCGAAGCTGATTTCAATGGGACAATTTTGCGGGGTGATGGTCCAAGTGCCTTTTTGATGCCATCGAACATGAGTCTGATGTTGCCTGTGTCAGCAGCTGCTTGAATGTTGCTGCAGAGCTGTAGCCAATAGTCATTGGCACAACGTCTAGCGGCTTGTTGGAGTTTCCCCCTAGAAGATCGGAGGGTCTGTAGAGTTTTGGTGTTTGGAGTGCGCTTGTAATTTGTGAGTGCGACGCGTTTTTCTTCAAGAATTGGTGCCAATGTTGTTAAATTGGCATTGAACCAGTCATTTGGTTTTCCCTGCTTTTTGCCAAAGACCGACAGGGCCGTGCTGTGTATGGCATCCCTCAAGCCATCCCAGTACCGCTGAGCGGAGCTGGACTGGGGTGGGCCGTGGAGGGAGACTTCTAAGGCACAGAGGAAGGCTGTAGCTTTGGTTGGGTCGGTTGTTTTGCTGCTGTCGATGCGTGGGGCTCCCTTTGATTTGGATCTGTGTAGGTTTTTTGCCTGTAGCTTGACTCTACAGAGCACAAGGGAGTGGTCTGTGTCGCAGACTGCACTGTGGAGACTGCGTGTTTGAAGGATGCCTCTGAGATCAGAAGTGCGTGTTATGATCAGGTCTAACTGGTGCCAGTGACCTGAGCGTGGATGTCTCCAAGAGACTTTGCGAATGGGTTTGGTCTGGAAGTATGTGTTGGTGATGCAGAGGTGGTGATATGTGCAGAACTCCAGAAGTCTCTGCCCATTTTCATTCAGCTTACCGATGCCATGGTGTCCCAAGCAGGATGGCCAGGAGTCACGATCGGCTCCGACTCTAGCATTAAACCTACTGGACGCTTCTGCCATTGACCTTTTATTTGGATGACTGACAACTGCTTGATTCCGCCCAACATTTGCATTGCAGTGCAGAATTGCCAGTTGGCTGCGGGCCTGCATACAAGGGAAATCAAATTCTTGCCGCTTTGGGCAATAAACAAGTATCAGTGTGTGATAACTTTCAAGGTTGCCAGTGTGACAAAATAGTGATATTTGTCGCAGATCCTTCAGGAGCTTTGGTGCAAAAATAATATGCTTGAGTGCTTGTAGGGTAGCTCCCTTTAGCCATAACCTTGACTTCTGCTTCTCCGGATCCATAGGGCCATGCAAACATTAATTCACATACTTGTTGCCTGCCCACTTAGGTTTCCCTGCAATGTGGTATGTGATGCTGGTGAAAATTTCCACAAGCTTATCAGGATTGCCTTCGCAGTTTCAGCTGCTGAACCAGACATGATTCTCAATGCTCTTAGCCCAAGGTGCTAAGGATGCGTGTTTCTTCAATCGGCAAAGTTCTGCCAGTTTCTTTCTTATACTGTTAGTAATGTGATAAACATCAAACTGGTGGTTTATTTGTGTGTAATGCTTCTTCATTACACTTCTTATGCCAACAGGCCAATCTGTCACCAATGTGGTAATATCAACATCTTCTTTCAACAGTCGATCAATAGCTTTACAAAATCCATATTTTTCCATTGGCTGTGAACTACCTGCTTGAGTCACCTGAACCAATTCAAAGTCGCAAATTTTTCCTGAATGAGTATCCTGAAGAGAATATGTGCAATACTTTGCATTAAAGCCGGGACTATCGCATCTACCATCGCCTGCTAGTGTCACCTGGTAATTGTTTGCTTTTACTTAAGAGAGTGTGGAATTTCTTTCCTCTTCCCATGCCTCATTAACTACAGGTATTAGTACTGATGACTGTAAGTCATAGAATATACTTTCTGACACCATTGACAGGTTCATGGCATCACAGAAGCTGCAAACTCTTGTATATGTCAGTCCGGAGTACAGGGTAGCAGTGCATGTCAGAGTATTTATTACCTGCTGGAACTTTGGAATATCCAGACCGCAAAAACGGTTGGCCACTCCATGACACCTCTTCATGGTTGCACAAGTATTGTATATTGTATGTTATGTTTGTTCCAGGATTTTTTCAAGCTGCAAACTGGAGCATTACAGTGTGAACACCTGGTCATGTGAACAACCTGATCCAAGCAATCTTCAAAAACTATAAACTTTTTGGCCTTCAAAATAGGCATATACTGATCAGGACCACCTACATCTACACTATTTGCACTGATATCTGCATCAGACTGGCAGTCATCATTCTCTCCCTGCATCTCCTCATTCCAAGTTACATCATGTGGATCTTGCTTCTCATTCAATACAACACTATTGTCTTCAGTCGATTCAAAACCAAATGATACATCAGCTAGATTATGTTGTGAGGTTGCAGGGATGGGGGACAGCAGCTCATCATCCCCTGCATTCATAGGCCTGCCTTTTACAGGGGTAGATATAATTGGACAAGGTCTAGTGCAGCGGTGGCCAACCCGCGGCTCGCGAGCCGCATGCGGCTCTTTGCCGGGTTTCATGCGGCTCTTTTACGTTCGCTTCGGGTGTGTGTGTGTGTGTGTGTGTGTGTGTGTGTGTGTGTGTGTGTGTGTGTTAATGGGACGTCAAACGCTGCACGTTCACTTCGCTTCGGGGGGGGGGGGGGTTGTTAATGGGACGTCAAACGCTGCGCGTTCGCTTCGTTTGGGGGGGGGGGTAATGGGACGTCAAACGCTGCGTGTTGACTTCGCGTGGGGGGGGGTGGCTCTTTGCGGTACACAGTAAAAAAATGTGGCTCTTAGTCTCTGACTGGTTGGCCACCCCTGGTCTAGTGCCTGACCTATCAAGTTTAACTGGTGAAGGTGGTTTAATGTACGTATGGTCCTTGTGGACTGTTTCAGGATCTGCCAGTTTTGAAATGTTCACTGTTGTTCCAGGCTCCATGCAAAGTATCTGTTCTTGAATAGGGAGTACTTGAACAGGGTCTGTTTGGCAGCCAGTGTGACAAACCTATAATACAAAACAGTTAGCATGAATATTTACATATATGGTATGCAAGGTTCCAAATGTTTCTTGTGTGACAGATTAATGGGTTATATTTATTATGCAACATGGTGATTACATGTACCGTATTTTCCGCCCTAAAAGGCGCACCGGATTATAAGGCGCACCTTCAATGAAGGGCCCATTTTAAAACTTTGTCCATATATAAGGCGCACCGGATTATAAGGCGCATAAAATAGAAGCTATACTGCAACAAACTGAGGTTGACTAGGGTTGCGGTATGCATCCACTAGCCAATAACCAACGAGCCCTCTGTAAACAATCGCGTTTCTCAAACGATCTCCTATAAAATGATCGGAACTGACTAAAGTTCGATCTAACGCATTGGTACTACTTACCTATGTTTCCCTTCCATATCGATCCGTAGATTTACTCGAAACATTAACAGAGCAGCCTATTTTCACATGAAATAGCCTGGTACGTATAGCAGCTATCGTTATAGCATTAGCCATCCGCAAAGTCCCACGAGCCTCAGCTCGCAATCTCCCATGAGCCTTAGCAAAGTGTAAACAATCGCGTTTCTCAAACGATCTCCTATAAAATGATCGGAACTGACTAAAGTTCGATCTAACGCATTGGTACTACTTACCTATGTTTCCCTTCCATATCGATCCGTAAATTTACTCGAAACATTAACAGAGCAGCCTATTTTGACATGAAATAGCCTGGTACGTATAGCAGCTATCGTTATAGCATTAGCCATCCGCAAAGTCCCACGAGCCTCAGCTCACAATCTCCCATGAGCCTCAGCAAAGTGTAAACAATCGCGTTTCTCAAACGATCTCCTATAAAATGATCGGAACTGACTAAAGTTCGATCTAACGCATTGGTACTACTTACCTATGTTTCCCTTCCATATCAATCCGTAGATTTACTCGAAACATTAACAGAGCAGCCTATTTTGACATGAAATAGCCTGGTACGTTTCGCAGCTATCGTTATAGCATTCGCCATCCGCAAAGTCCCACGAGCCTCAGCTCACAATCTCCCATGAGCCTCAGCAAAGTGTAAACAATCGCGTTTCTCAAACGATCTCCTATAAAATGATCGGAACTGACTAAAGTTCGATCTAACGCATTGGTACTACTTACCTATGTTTCCCTTCCATATCGATCCGTAGATTTACTCGAAACATTAACAGAGCAGCCTATTTTCACATGAAATAGCCTGGTACGTATAGCAGCTATTGTTATAGCATTAGCCATCCGCAAAGTCTCACGAGCCTCAGCTCGCAATCTCCCATGAGCCTCAGCAAAGTGTAAACAATCGCGTTTCTCAAACGATCTCCTATAAAATGATCGGAACTGACTAAAGTTCGATCTAACGCATTGGTACTACTTACCTATGTTTCCCTTCCATATCGATCCGTAGATTTACTCGAAACATTAACAGAGCAGCCTATTTTCACATGAAATAGCCTGGTACGTATAGCAGCTATCGTTATAGCATTAGCCATCCGCAAAGTCTCACGAGCCTCAGCTCGCAATCTCCCATGAGCCTCAGCAAAGTGTAAACAATCGCGTTTCTCAAACGATCTCCTATAAAATGATCGGAACTGACTAAAGTTCGATCTAACGCATTGGTACTGCTTACCTATGTTTCCCTTCCATATCAATCCGTAAATTTACTCGAAACATTAACGGAGCAGCCTATTTTTAAATGAAATAGCCTCGCGGGTACAACAGCTATTCGGTGACGCCCCCTGACTACAGTTGCCGTAATGTTGGGAAGCGATGCGACCTTGTAATTTACTCGTCGTACTAAAACGTACTGAAACATTTTGGCAGAGCACTGTGTACAACCAGTATGGATCAACAAATTCATCAATTGATCCATATATAAGGCGCACCGGACTATAAGGCGCACTGTCGACTTTTGATAAAAATTTAGGTTTTTAGGTGCGCCTTATAGGGCGGAAAATACGGTACTAGTATTTATGAAATGCATAAATACATTATTGCAGCATGATGAATCATGTCTAGGTCTTGGCCTTCAAATAATTATCTCGATAGATCCATGCAAACAAGTTTTTTTATATTTTAGTCATGGGTAAAACAAAGTTGAAAACATACAAATTAATGCCATATGTGCAATGTTTCGTTTTCGCTATAAAGTAAGTTCTTCTTGACAACTTTTGAATTGGCAGTAAAAGCAGCAGATTCCAAAGTAGCACTTTCTGTTGACAGACCTGATCCTGATGCCACTGCTCCGCATGTAAACTGATCAATGTCCTGAAAATGTAACCAGGGAAAATATCAAATGTATACACCAAATATAAAATGCAAAATTCTGAAAAAAGATACTTGGTGAAAATGCATCGTAGTTTAAAAAGAACCCATGAAAATGGTACAGTAAAAATTGTGGCTGGAGAAGTTTTAAAGTTTTATTCCAATATACATCAATATATTTGAAGATTTCAAAGGTTTAAAAACAGTTTTAATAAGTTAGAAAAATTTTGTTAGGTTTCTTGCAGATTTTATATGAATATGATCCGTGAAGAATTGTAGGTAAAGAAGTATTTTGATAAGTTCACTCCTATACTACCTTTATAAGAAATCGATTATGTTGAAATTTAAGGGTAATGTGATGTAGGAATAAATGAATACAACAAAATGCGCTTGCCCGCCATGACGGGAAACCAATATAAACAAACCACAATAATCGCCCAGTAATTTATCAAAATCGGGGACAAAAACTGCTTATCATAGATTTTTCGGACTATAAATCGCGTTTTTTTTCATAGTTTGGGTGGGGGGGCGACTGATACTGAGGAGCGACTTATATGTGAATTTTTTCATAAATTTTCAAAATTAAAAAAAAACAAGTGAAACCGCGATAAACGAATCGCGATGTAGCAAGGGATTACTGTAATTTGAATTTCAAGTGACGTCAGCAGCGCGGCGCGGTGGTTGTTTACATAAAGGACAAAGATTCGATCACGGGATGACGAAGATGACGAAGGGCCCCACGTACTACCGGCATCATTAGCGGCTTTGTTTGTAAGTGACACGGAAGACGAAGAGTTTGAAGGATTTAATGATTTGGAGTGACACAGAAGGTTTGAAAAACTATTATGGCTTTTACGCACGCCCGGTCCTACTCTACGGAGCTCTCTTTCACCTCCGTGGATGGAAGTCGGGGGCCGGCGCTCGGCCGGGTGGCTGTCCGGGGACGGTGGATGGGGCTCGGACATGGCTTTTACGCACGCCCGGTCCTACTCTACGGAGCTCTCTTTCACCTCCGTGGATGGAAGTCGGGGGCCGGTGCTCGGCCGGGTGGCTGTCCAGAGACAGTGGATGGAGCTCGGACATGGCTTTTACACACGCCCGGTCCTATTCTATGGAGCTCTCTTCCACCTCCGTGGCTGGAAGTGCCACCTCCGGGGATGGAAGTCCACGCCGCCACACGCCTGGAAGTCCACGCCAGTGCTTGGGGCCGTGTGGCGGTTAACTATTTATGTTATAGTTATTTGATATATTTTATTTCGTGTAGCAACTTGTATATGTTTTTATCGTTACTGTCATGTCTCGTCCCCAGTTTTGTGATGTGTATAGGTTGTCATTGTTTCTGTGTGTCTGTGTGCTCGCCCCTCCCTTCCTGTGTGCCCTTGATTAGTGTGATCACACGCACCTGCCTCTCGTTACCTGTGTTGTATTTAAGTTCTGTTTGCGTGTCACTCGCCGTCGGAGCATTGCATGAGATGTGTGGACAATGCATGTGTCACTGCCACGAGGTTGTTTGGTTCCTGTCGTTTGAGTTTGCTGCAATAAACCCTGGTCCAAGCTGCATTTGGTCGTCCTGCTCCATTTCTACACCGTTCCTCTCCGACCGTGACAGAATGCTCCGAACACTACAGCGACCAGCGCTTGGACCTCCCTCTACCATCAGCTCCCGTCCGCGACGCCCGATCGACGTACGTCGTCCGAGCAGGTTCCAGCGCCATGGGCTTCGCGGCCGCCATCAAGTTCCTCCCGGCGCGACCGGCTCCGCTGTCGCGATCGGACTTCGCTGCCGCGACGCCGGACCCGCGGCCGCCATCGGAGTGCCTCCCGACGTCATCAGACTCGCGGTCGCCATCGGGCTCCACCCCAGCGTTGGAGGACCCGCGGGCGTCGCCAGATTCAAGCCAGCTGCGCCGGACCCGCGATCGTCCATGGCCCCACCCCCACTGCTGCAGCGCGTGGTGACTCTTGCCGCTGCGTACAGCTCCGCCTTCCAATTGCCGCTGATTGCGGTCCGGACTTCAAACTTTGCGGCTCTGACTTTCCGAGTTTCCGCCGAGCACGGTTCCGTTCCCCGAGTTTCCGCCGAGCGCGGTTCTGTCCCTGCGTTGCCGCCGTTTGCGGTTCTGTCCCTGAGTTGCCGCCGATTGCGGTTCTTTCCCCAAGTCGCCGCCCGAGTGCGGTGCGGTTCGGTTCCCCAAGTCGCCGCCCGGGTGCGTTTCGGTTCCCCTCGTCGCCGCCCGAGTGCGTTTCGGTTCCCCTCGTCGCCGCCCGAGTGCGTTTCGGTTCCCCTCGTCGCCGCCCGAGTGCGGTGCGGTTCGGTTCCCCTCGTTGCCGCCCGAGTGCGGTGCGGTTCGGTTCCCCAAGTCGCCGCCCGAGTGCGGTGCGGTTCGGTTCCCCAAGTCGCCGCCCGAGTGCGGTGCGGTTCGGTTCCCCAAGTCGCCGCCCGAGTGCGGTGCGGTTCGGTTCCCCAAGTCGCCGCCCGAGTGCGGTGCGGTTCGGTTCCCCAAGTCGCCGCCCGAGTGCGGTGCGGTTCGGTTCCCCAAGTCGCCGCCCGAGTGCGGTGCGGTTCGGTTCCCCAAGTCGCCGCCCGAGTGCGGTGCGGTTCGGTTCCCCAAGTCGCCGCCCGAGTGCGGTGCGGTTCGGTTCCCCAAGTCGCCGCCCGAGTGCGGTGCGGTTCGGTTCCCCAAGTCGCCGCCCGAGTGCGGTGCGGTTCGGTTCCCCAAGTCGCCGCCCGAGTGCGGTGCGGTTCGGTTCCCCAAGTCGCCGCCCGAGTGCGGTGCGGTTCGGTTCCCCAAGTCGCCGCCCGAGTGCGGTGCGGTTCGGTTCCCCAAGTCGCCGCCCGAGTGCGGTGCGGTTCGGTTCCCCAAGTCGCCGCCCGAGTGCGGTGCGGTTCGGTTCCCCAAGTCGCCGCCCGAGTGTGGTTCTGTGCCCCAAGTCGCCGCCGAGCGCGGTTCAAGCTATTCCGAAAACCAGTAGGGTTGTCTGGACTAGTGCGCTGCCCCCCCGCGTGCCACCGTGGGGGGTTGGGTTTTTGGGCCGTCGGGAGCCGTCCCTTGTGGGGGGGGTTCTGTCATGTCTCGTCCCCAGTTTTGTGATGTGTATAGGTTGTCATCGTTTCTGTGTGTCTGTGTGCTCGCCCCTCCCTTCCTGTGTGCCCTTGATTAGTGTGATCACACGCACCTGCCTCTCGTTACCTGTGTTGTATTTAAGTTCTGTTTGCGTGTCACTCGCCGTCGGAGCATTGCATGAGATGTGTGGACAATGCATGTGTCACTGCCACAAGGTTGTTTGGTTCCTGTCTTTTGAGTTTGCTGCAATAAACCCTGGTCCAAGCTGCATTTGGTCGTCCTGCTCCATTTCTACACTCCATCCGTGACAGTTACAGTTCAGTAGTTGTTGGCTCGTTGAACTCTTGTTAACTAAAGAGCCGTTTACCAAACCCACGTCTTTCCTTGTACTTTGTTAATGCTACAATATAGTTATATACTAGATCTGTGGAATAACGATGAGGCTGACGTCAGGGCGCACGCGTGGCGTTGTTGACAAAGGACGAGGAATTTGATGATTTGGAGTGACACAGATGGTTTGATAATATTATTGCTTATATAATAGTTAATTGATATATAATTTATATATCGTTATGTGCCTGTGGAATATTTTGGAGTGCAAGCGCAGTCAGCGGCACGCACCCATTGTTGACAAAGGATGATCGATGGATTTAATGAATTGGAGTGACACAGATGGTTTTATAAACGTGTTATTTATGTAATAGTTTTTTTAATAACTCTGAATGTTACGTCAGGCCCGTTCTCAGCTCTTCGTTTGTGTTTATGTCACGTTAGCATACCTATCGTTTAGCCAGTTGTTGCTCGTTCATGTCTGTTCTTGGTGTTGGATTTTGTCGAATACATTATCCCCAAAATGCGACTTGTACTACGGAGCGACTTATATATGTTTATTTTCACGTTATTGTGCATTTTATGGCTAATGCGACCTATATTCCGGAGCGACTTTTAGTCCAAAAAATACAGTACATACCTGTCTCAGAGCGGCAATGTTTTGTCTTTGGGATCTATTTTCATGACGCTGCTGCCTTTTCTCATCAGTTTTCCTCGGTTTATGCGCAAAAATTGTTGGCACTGCCCAGGGATGCAGACGTTTTTTCTCTTTCAAACCAAGGATCCTGTTAATCACATCGGCTGCGAAGCAATTCTCTTCAAAATATTCCTCACAAACCACGGAATTACTGCCAAAAGGGAAAGTTTTCATCGTGTGACCTGTTCCTAGATTGTACAACCATTGTTTACAGATCCTTATACGATCATCATTGCTTGGCATTGGCACACGGAAGAAGTGTTTGTCTTTGTTTTTCCGTTTGTTATTATAACATCCGAATGCTTTACTCTGCGCCATGTTGCGTGATCCACAATACTACTGACACTCACCGAATCCGTGCTCCGTGACCCAGCCCAGATTCTCCCGGAGTTCACGCTGGGGACGAGCTTGGAGCCAGCCAAGATGCTATCAACTTGCTGACGTCACGCACCTGCCTGATCCGGGCCACAAACTAAGCAACATGGATGCTTCCAGTATTTCCATGTCACACTTACTAAAAACCATTTATTTCCTACATGAGTTGCTTTGTTTTAAATAAACTTCAGGGATTTGATTAAGCCATATTCGTAGAATAGAAAAATGTTAATAGGGCTAATGACGGGCGGCTTGGTGGCGCACTGGGTCCGCCTCACAGTTAGGAGGGTGCGGGTTCAATTCCACCTCCGGCCCTCCCTGTGTGTAGTTTGCATGTTCTCCCCGTGTCCGCGTGGGTTTTCTCCGGGCACTCCGGTTTCCTCCCACATCCCAAAAACATGCTTGGTAGGCCAATTGAGCACTCCAAATTGCCCCTAGGTGTGAGTGCGAGTGCGGATGGTTGTTCGTCTCTGTGTGCCCTGCGATTGGCTGGCAACCAGTTCAGGGTGTCCCCTGCCTACTGCCCGATGATGGCTGGGATTGGCTCCAGCCCGCCCGCGACCCCCGTGGGGACAGAGCGGTACAGAAAATGGATGGATGGATGGATGGATGGCTAATGACCAAAGGTACCCTTTAATGAAGATGTGTAATTGTTATTGTCAAATTCAACGCATATCGTCAGGTGCGTGCACGTGCAATATTTGGTCGGGTGAGCGAGCTGCACCATTGTCGGCAAAAAAAGAACACGGCATGTATAAACACGGGCTGAAGACAACACATCATGGACAAGCGAGTGACAACACAACAAGATGCCGCTGCCGCTGTTTATTTGCCATGCACACACAAGTCAAAAAACAAACAGTGTACATGCACGACGTGCCAGGCCGCCAATGGTCGTCTCGCCGTTAAAATGTCTAACAACTTTCAATTTCATCGATGGTTTGCCATTGAAACAGAAATCTTGATGAAAAAAAATCTAAAAATATCTGGAAAAAACATTTGTCTATTTTGTCCATTTAAAAATGTGTTCAACATATGTATGGAGAATCCAACACACTGTACGATTTGCTATTCTTCGAAAGTTGAAAAACGACCTCGTAGAACACAAATCAATGATTTGCAATAAAAAAAATATTTATCTTTATTTATTTCTTCATTTGTATTGTAAGAATTTTTAGTAATTTTCTACTCATTTTCTATTCATTTATTTATGTCTTGTAAGAATTTTTTGTAATTTTCTACCCGATAGAGAAGAAAAAATATATACATAAAAAATTAACAACAAAACTGCAACGGGTGATGTGAATCTATTGCCCCCCCCCCCAAGAATCCATTTTGTTTGATGACGTGACATAAACAAATGGGTGACACGTGAACTGAAAACATCCATATTCTTAGAATTGCTGTTTAATCTTTTAAAGAGTTTCTATTGTACAAGGTCGGGCGAAATGATCTGACACATTTGTAAGTTTAATAAAATGCAAATAAATTAAACAAAAACGTTTTTGTTTTGTTTTTTTCGAAAGGTACTGTTGCGGGTTGTGAGTGATGTCCGTTGTTGAGCCAGGAAAAACAAAGGTGGAGTAACAGTTGGTTCTTAATTGGCAAGAAATTGGGTTGTTTAATGGCGGTCAGTACACATGGCACTACAGCAGATGAAACAATGCCCTCCCTCTCCAGGTCAGATGTTTTTATACTGTCCGGAAAAGTGTCACCTGACCATTTGGTATCTATGAGTGTGGGGGAGTCACCCGTGTGTGTGTGTGTGTGTGTGTGTGTGTGTGTGTGTGTGTGTGTGTGTGTGTGTGTGTGTGTGTGTGCGTGCGTGTGCGCGTGTGCGTGTGTGTGTGTATTGGGCGGGTTACACAGTTCTGTGGTGTATCCGTGTTTTGATTGAGCAGTTATGTTTGTATAAAATAATGAGAAGATTTGCACACATATGAACATGAAAACGTATAGGAGATTGTCTAACCTAATAGAATATGTACACATTGCTGTTGCTCTCTCTTCAGTACATATAATGCCATTTTGTTTTGTTTTGTTTTGTTTCATTTCATTTTCGTTTTGTTTTCCAATAATGTCATTTTGTTTCGTTTCAGTTGCTAACATGAATTGGACTGGTGAGCATCGCGCTTTCATTTTGGAAACGTTTATCAAGAACGAATCTGTAACTGCAACACAACGAGCGTTCCGTTTGCGCTTCAGACTTGGTAGACATGATCCCGTACCTGCTTGAAACACGGTCTTGTTATGGGTTACTAACTTCAGAGCCAGTGGATCAGCATTGAAACGAAAATCAACCGGCCGACCTCGCACCACCAGAACTCCAGAAAATGTGGCAGCGGTAAGGCAAAAATAACATTATTCGAAAACGAATATTTTTATTAAACCTACAAATGTGTCAGATCATTTTGCCGGAACCTGTATATGCTGAGCTGGTCTCTTATAGCGCTGCTAACGTGGAAAATATTCCGCTCGGATGTATGCGTGCCAAAAATGATGGCACGGCCTACCCTGGCCTGGCCACTGTTGCTGTTGACTGATCTCTGCTGCTACCTGCAGGCCACTTGATGGACCTTCAACTCTGGCCACAACCAACTGGGAAACACAGACACAGCGGAAAGTCAAAAATAACAAGAGCAATAATGATAACACGCAGAAAAAAATCAGGCAGTAAAACAAAACGACAACAATAATTATTTATGACCTTTTCTGACTTTACGAGGCCGCGGGTGGCGCATTGACAACCCTTCCCGCAAGTCTGGCACGTGCCCACGTGTCCATGACCCCGTGGCAGTAAAAGCAATCAGAGTGGCCGAGTCAGTTCAAGCGAACGCCACCGTGCCACCACTTTGGCTGAGTATTTTTATCAAAATACTCTTCCTGACCAGACTAAAAACTAGCCATGATAGAATCGGCATTCGCTTATCTACTGCTGAGCGTTTCTGTCAGATACTAGCCACACAATTAGCGTTGTAATGCAATATATATGACCAGACGTCCTCTTTTCCCCGGACATGTCCAACTTTTGAGACGTAAAAAAGTGTCCGGAGGGAATTTCAAAATTGTCCGGGATTTTATTTTTTGACTGCCGCCGCCTACTCCAGCGCTCTCACCAACAGCACCGCGATAACATCTCATAACATCCCACGATACACTGATTAACCACCCCCACGCCCCCCCTCCAAAAAAAGGTGTCCTCTTTTTCAGAAACCCAAATCTGGACATGTGCTTAGCAATTTACGGAGCGTAAGCTTCACTTTAGTGTGCCACAGAACAGACCTACTCATGATCGCATCAAATTTCATCAACGCAAGAGCACACCTTGACGACTAGCATTAGCTTAAGATTGCCTTAGCAGTAGTTTAACAACACTTGGAGTCCGGCCAGCATGAGCTTGAACACGCAAACATTGTCAAGCGTCGCAATGTGCATGGGCGCGGCCCGCGGCGCCGATGCCGCCGACGGCGAAGCGCTTTGTGTGAACAAAAGTGCAAAGTTTGAGCAAGCGACAGCTGAATAGGCAACGGTGCCAGCGCCGCCGCCACTAAACAGCGCCGCAGCTAAATGCTAAACGGCACCGCCCGCTGCTACCGCAACGGCTGCGTGCCTTTTTCATAAGGCCAAAAGCGCGCCAGTGCCGTCTTCCTCCTCGGATTTTAATTCCCCCCAGCGCCGGTGCTTGAGGCCAAATCTAATTTGAGTGAAAAATGGCAATCCAGCTGTTCAGTTGACAGAACGCAAAGCAAAACACGCACAACACACACGCACACGCTCACGCGCACACAGAACCCGCAACACACAAAGCGTATGCCCACTTTCACGACGCCATCTTCATCTGCACATCAATGGCAGCGGAGCGGAGCTGAGCAGAGGCCTCGTAATTACACCCTCGACGCATGTGCGCTTTTCTGCAGCCCCTGCATGCGCGTATGTGCGCGTATGTGCGCGTGTGTGCGCGGCTGTGCGCGGCTGTGGCGAAGCCGGGATGCCATTGATTGGCGCCATCTTTCTCTCTTACTCGTCTGCTGCTATCAGGCACGATGGGAGGAACACGCTATTAAATACACACACACACACACACAGCATATGCACACGTTTTGCAGGCTTGTGTCACATTGATGTACACACAAACGCGTGCAAAAGGCACACACATGCACACACAACCGTGCCCACGCAAAACCCACGCACATTTACACAGACATCACACACACACACGCATTCCTGTCAATGCACACACAGGAAAGCACACGCGCGCACACAAATGCACGCACCCATACACGTGTACACGGACAGAAATCACAAACATGCACACACACACACGCACACACTCACACACAAACACATGCGCATCTTAGTTATTTCCATGGAGCTAGTGGTTGCCAGGCAACAAGAAAGCCAATGCCAATGAGTTTTTCTGATGGCCAGGTGACGCCATCAAAGTGTGACTTTGGCACGCAACCGTTTTTTTGCTCCTTTTGTTTAGCATGGCATGCAATCAACACGATGTGACTGCTTTATCCCCTCCTAGTGGCAGGACGAGGCCAAGCAGAAAGGGTGGCAGTGGGGGGAGGTTGGCCCGCTTTGAACGTTTGTCTCACTGCGGGTCTTTGTCGCTTAGGCGCCTCATCATCGCTAATTTCGTCAGCCTCCCTCCGCCATAATGGGCTCAGCGGCCCAATTAGCTCTGGCTGTTAGCACCTGCAATATGTGCACACACACACATACACACACACACGTTGTCATACTCACATCTTTGAGCGACGTAGTGGCGAGAGAGTGCGCTGATGAGTTGGAAGCGCTGCGATGAAAAGCCAGAGGTGTAAATGTTTGTCTTTTGTCTCCGCTGAGCGACCGCCAGTCATTTAGCGGCGTCAAATCTGAATGCGGCTTGTTGCCGTGGCGACACCAACCGCGCGCCGCCGATGCTCACGTCCCCGTCGTTGTGTACGTTTATGTGGGAGCAATCCTGCGTGGCACATTCGCGGTGAATTTATTTTGCGTCACCATGCCTGGTGAGAAATTGCACGTGATAATATGAATGCGGGGTAATGCAGACGACTGTGAGAGTTTTTGTCACACAGACCACATCAGAATGCTATCGGTGACTTCGTCAGTCCAGCACTGCTACGCAGAGGACAAAAACATATGGTACTGTTTTCTGTTTTACCGTCTGCCTACTTGTTGTTCGACTATGAAGAGCAGGTGCTAATTAGCGTTAGCGTTGAGCTCGCGGGGCCTTTCCTTTCCTTTGGCTGTTTGACCCGCACAAGGCAACGTTCTATTTTTGCTATGTTAAGACGTAGAGTGCTTGCGGAAACTCCCTCCTGACTGAACATTACCAGTTCAAACGCAGATCCTTGCTGGACGCCAAGGCTGGTCTTGAAACAGATCCTTCGTTAGTGATAGATACGAGCAGTAAGCGATCCGTCAAAGAGGATTTCGAGCGGCGTTAAGGCCGTTTTCCTTTCATGCCAAAGACTTGTTCTAATCTCTCTATTAGCAGGTGCAGGTCAATTGGGTCAAAGGTCGGGCTGAGGTCAGACCAAGGAAGGAAATCAATTGCCAGAGGCCCTGGACAACTTTTCAGTCTCACCATCCGTTCGGATGAGCCTAGGAAGGAAGGAAACACACTTCCACATCCAAATGCAACTGTGGGCATGTTGGGGAACACACGCTCACATATTAACGCTCCGGCGCGGCGTGCTTGTTTTCTAACCACGCAGAAACGCTCGAAAACGGCATGTTAAGGACATCTGTGCGACAGGTGAGGGCACGCATATATATTTACAAAACACACGACCATATCTTAACGCTATTGTGTGGCACTCCTGCTCAAACTCTACACGCTGTGTGTGAGTGTGTTGTGTATTTCACTCAGGCGCACACAGTTTACAGATTGCATGAAAGCCTGAGGGATTGTTTGTTTGTGACTTTGTTTGACAACACACACACAGGCGCGCACACACGCACACACACACGCACACACACACACGCACGCACACGTATACACGTTTACACTCATCTCCGCTTGCACTGGTCCAATGACAGCGTCGCCCCGCCCCCCTCCCTCCCTCCCTCCCTCTCTCTTTCTCGCTCTCTCTCGCTCTCCCTCTGGTCGTCTCTCGTCCCCCTATCTGCCCCCCTACCCCTTCCCCGGTGCTTGCGTGCTAGCGGCGCTGTTGTGCGTGCGGCTGAGTGCGTTGACGTTAACACACTGTGACATGTTACACTCAAACTACTTTAACGATCAATATTCAGTTCACAGCCCAAACACACACACAATTGTACGTGTGCGTGCGTGTTTGGGTTGTGAACTGAATATTACACGTGGGTGGGTGTCTATGCGAGATATCATGTAAGTTTGTGCGCGACCTTAAATGTGCATGGAGAGAATACAAATCGGGCGCCCGTGTGAACGATTAAACGTGTTTAAATTTGTGCGCGTGTGTGAGATTAAATGTGCGTGTGTGTGCGCAGTCAATTTAAGTGTGTGCAATGAAATGTGTGTTTGCGCGTACGGCGAGAATATAACTGCGAGTGTATGTGTGTGCTCATTCATGTGTTCGCGGGTGCGTGTGTGAATTGGAGCGGAGGCAGTGGCGTTTGCTAGCAACAGCGATGAAAACACAACGAAAACGTCACGCAAATTACCAGAGGAACCGAAAAAAAGGAAGAGTGGAAGGGAAAATGAAGCAGGGGGAGGAGGAATACAAGGAGGAAGAGAGAGGGAAGAATCTAGGGAGGAGAGGCAGAAGAGGAGGAGCAAGAAGAAAAAGGAGGAAAAGAAAAAGGTGCAAAGGAGGGAGAACAGAAAGGAAGAGGAAGAAAAAATGGGGAAGACGCGAAAATGGAAAAGAGCTAGAGCAAGAAGTCTTGACTTTCTTTATCTTGCTTTTATTTAGAACTCACGCTTGATCGTAATTGGCTCACATGACTGCATTGAGACACAATTACAAACTTTGTTTAACACTTTTTTGTCACACAGTCACATGCGTGTATCGAACTCACGGTGTCGGCACACAAGTGTACCCCTACACTATCAGCGAGTCCCAATTTGTTGAACACGCTTGCCGTCGTTGACATTGAGAAAGGTGACGTCATGCCATTGCAGCGCTTGTGATCACTGACGCATGCACGTTGAGCCCTGATGAAAACATTGAGCGAGTGATCACACAACTTGAGCCATTTTTGTTTTCTGTAATTTTGTGTGAAAATATCGTGTTCTTGTTCATATTTGATGTCATTTGACGTTTTTTAAAACATTTCTTCTGAGACGATCAAGGATCACGACACACTATTGTGAATTTTCTTTTTTTCTTTTTAATGTACACGATCGTTAACTTATTTGACGTCTTCCATTTGGACCTTATTTCACATAATTACATTTGACGTCCTATGATTTTTTTTTCCATGGCGTCCCTTCGATGTGAAATGGCATACACACGCACGCACGCGCGCACACACGCACGCTTCCCATTTTGAGACAGCCACCATTGAAATCTTGACATTGTGGCGCCAAAAGAGACTCAGATGTTTTCCGGCCCCGCTGAGCTCAGCCACGATTGCATTTCTGGCCGTGTCACATGCATGCTCACACACACACGCACACACACACGCACGCACACGCGCACACACTGCAGGCACACGTGCACGCCGGAGGTCTGTCTGCATGCTTGGACGGTGATGCCGCTCGTGGTAAACGCGGCCTCACATTGTGCGCGCGCGCACACACACTCGCTCCAAAGCAAAAGCAAGGACACAATGTGTTGTGTGTTTTGGGTCCCTAAAACACCCAGGAAACAAATAAATTATTCTTCAGAATATGAGTCATAATACTGAGAAATTACAGTTTTAGCAAATGCTATTATTATTATTATTACTATTATTATTATTATTATTATTATTATTATTAGCCTTTATTTGATGTGGTTTTACATGCGGTGATGAATACATTCATATTCAAAAATATATCATTCTATTTGTTTGGTTTTGTTTATTTTGCAAGGCTATAACTATAATTTGATGTTTTTCTTCAATTATAAAAAAAACATTTGTAAATGTATTTGATGGGGGAAAATACACGGCATGACTGAATATCAAGCAACCTCTTCTATTCCCGTGAAATGTCAATTATTTGCAATAAATGACGTTGATGTGATGGAATATAATTTTCGACTCTCAAAACATATGGCTAAGGTTTTTGAAAACCTGTTTGGTGTCGCGTGACATTTGTGCGACATTCTCGTGTGATGCGAGACATCGTACATGTACTAACACACACGCACACGCGTATATTTTTAATATCCACACAAGATCAATTTTCCATATTACGGTCTGATTACATGTAATGAATTTACCAACTTGACCAATTTTTAATTCGTCAGTTTTGCATGGTCGTGCATCGTCGTCAAATTTCTTGTTTTTTTGCTCTCTTTGGTGTGGATTGTAGCACTATATGTGAAAAAACGACAACAATTTTGAAAGTCATAATGACTCTATGACTAAAGTATGTATTTTATGAAGTGTCGTGTGTTTTGTTTTGTTTTGTTTTGTTTTGTTTTGTTTTGCTTTGTTTTGTTGTTTTGTTGCAAATGACGATAACATCGTCCATGCAGCATTCAAATTCCGCTGCCTAATTTAGCGCTAACATCCACATTTGCGTGTCGTCTGTTTTGTTTTTCAAATATATAAATCAAGCTGTGAGGTGTCTAAACACAAAGGCGTCGCGACACTAAAACTGTAAACACGGTAAACCATCATCATCGTCATCTTCATCATCATCTTCATCGTCTTCATCTCTCCTTTTTTGGGATTGACGAGCTGAAGCAATTTAATCAGCTAATTAATCGACCGCTTTAAGTAGCCGAGTATGTGAGAAAGACACACACTGGCATATTATTATTATTCATTCCCGCGGCTCACTGCGACACGCACGCGCGCGAGCGCACCCACACGCACTGACTGGTGTACGCTAACAAAAGAGCGCTCTAATTGGAGTGCGACATCAGGAGCTGCCAATCAAATGTCTTTACAAAGCGCCAATCTCCTCCAAAAGCCATTATGGAGCAGCGCACACTGGGGTGCTGCTCTCACGCGCACGCGCACGCGCGCACACATCCTGCGCAGTGGCAAGGCTTGTAATGAGATGTTGGTGTTTGATCGGACACCTTGAGGCCAAAAGAAAAAAATGTTCTCACAGCTTTCAACCTGCGTGTGTGTGCGCGTGTGTGTTTGGAAGTAGCAACACACACGCACACGCGCGCACACGCACGCACACGCACGCACACACACACACGATTGTGTCGTCTTCAAGAGGAAGAAATTTTTCTTGAGTGCGCGCGGGGCGAGGACATAAAGTGTCGACAAGATGTTTGAGGGATGATGTTTCCCGTCCAGGTTTAGAATAAACTCATTGACCAGTGGCGTAGCCAGGAATTTTTCCAGTAGGGGCGCGCGCCCACAGGAAAAAAAATCGAACATCACCCACGCCGTTCGCTGATCGCTAAAACAACATTCGGGTCCGGGAGGCAAACGGTGAATGGATAACATCGCGCACATAGAATAGCGCAAGCACATTCGCGCAAGACCGGGGCGCAGGGAGTCCTAACCGGGGCGCCGCCCCGGCTCGCCCTGGCTTGGCTACGCCACTGTCATTGACGCAGATGTGACGCGCACGTGCATTGACATATCGAGGCTGCCCTGCATGGTGGACTGAGACAGGTTCCGGAAACGCATGCACATTCATGTTGAGCAAATTTCAAGGAAAGACACTCGTGTGATGGTTTAAAGGCATGTTGATGAAACTTTGAACACTCTTGTGTGGCGTGTTCGAGAAACACACATTGAAACACATTTGTGCGTGCGTGCCTATGGTGGCTGTTTGCCGTCTGCTTGGTGTCACGCAACATTTGATCGACATTCTCGTGTCATGTGAGGCGACATGTTTGCGTCGGGGGTGCTAAGCTAGCAGCGGCCGCGGCTTGCAGACGTTTACACGCCATGACACGCATGTGGCCTCCATGATGGACACTAGGTGGATGATGGGCCACGTGTATGTGTGCGCGCGGCCACCTGTCATGCGTTTGTGTGTGCGTGCCAGCTCCCCTAGCGCGCGAGCCCACATTAAAACGTCTCAAACTCCTCCCGAAGGAGCAATTGGGTTAATTTCGTCGGCACACAAAAAAGCACGTTTGTCAATATAGCAGGCGGGAGACCAGTGCATTCACAAGCGACCAGTCACGTGCGCTCAGAGGCTTGGCACACATCCGCATCCCGCTTTATGGCGGCGTCAGCTCCCAGCTGGATCTTTTGTCTTCTGTTCTCGTCTCCTCGATCTCTTCCTGCCTGTCAGTCGAGCATGCCGATTGGTCGCTCACTGCAGGAAGGCCAAAGAAGACGGCAGACAGAGACAAAACACTTGCAGGGTGACCAGTGCCATGTTTGCTTCTTTCAACCAGTTTTTTTTTCCATACAAAGCCTAGAAATTTGTGGAGACCAGTCCAGTGTTTGTTCATAAACATGCATGTCAATGTTATTTCTACATTCACGTTAGTGTGATGAGTTGTCTTTGGTGGTCAGCTGGTCTTCAAAGGTATGGAAGGTGGCTGGCCCGGGGAAGGAAAACTTCAGTGACACACGGCTGATTGGAAAAAGATTTTATTCAACCGATGTCAGAGTGAAGTGCCTCACGCCCAGGAAAAAATGTAGAGTGCGCGACCCAAGTCTTCCAGTCTCCATGCTTTATACCTGGTGACTCTTGACCGCATTGCTCTGCCTAACAGCTGCAGGTTGACCTACGACTCGCTAGTTCGTCCTGCAGCCCCTATGCGGTCTCCCTATCATCCTCTTCTGGCCACAACCAACTGGACGTTCTAGATTCTGCCGCCGGTAAATCTACATTCCTGAAACCAAACCCCAATATCCTGCACGAACTGGCTAGTGCCTGACCTGGCGCCCTTATGAGGAAAACATACAAGAAGAAGAGCAGCATAAAAATATACTATATTAGCATTGAGCTATTAAGCCCATCAACGCGATTTGCCAAATTGCTGAATTGTGACTGAATTCAACACCACGCAAGTCAAAGCAGAAAGAAAATCTGCAGAAGACAATTTTGTATCCAAATTGCTGAATTGAGACGGAATTATACGTAGGTCAAAGCAGAAATAAAAAACGCAGAAGACAATTCTGTAGCTCGGATAAGTCAAGTCGTTGGCACAGACAACGAAGAGATGGACTTTACATATGTGTTGGCCTGACTGACATGTTGACATGTCCTGTGACCATGGAGGACACGTTTCAATGACACAAACACACACACACACACGCACACACACCGCGTACACGCTTATGGACACACACTTGTCAGAAGAACATTATGTGAGAGCAGCTAACACACCTGAGTTGATACATTTCATTTGCTGCAAGTGTGTGCGTGTGTGTGTGTGTGTGTGTGTGTGTGTGTGTGTGTGTGTGTGTGTGCGCGCGCGCGTGCGTGCGTGCGTGTGTGTGTGCGTGATCCAGCGGTCGGCAGCCCGCTGACATGATCCGATAATAACCTCCACACACGTCTCCATGTAGGAGGAGGTGGCGCTCGAAAGTGTGCGTGCGGGCGTGCGTGTGTTTGTGTGCATGTGTGCTGACAGGTGACGTGAGGTGGGAGAAGATAATGAAAGTGCACGTCTCTCAGCGGGCCAACAGGTGGAGTCGTGCCGCGGGCGGGGGTCCCGTCCTCCTCCTCCTTCCGGAGAGCATGTTCCATGTCCAACACGTATGAACGTGAACACACACGACATGCACATCATCTCGAAGAAGCAGACACAGCAACATGTTGACTTGCATATGCATTCACTTGTATTTCGTGGGCAAACTTTTTGACTGGCGGGCCGAATTTGGTTCTAAATTTAGACCGAGGGGCCGAACCAGGAGCAGATGGATGTAGTGTTTGTGTGAAGTGATAGAAATGACATGTAAAGGTCATTGCATAAAAGGTTTGTACTTTTAGTAGGTAGCAAAGCATGGATATTCAAAAAAAGCTTTTTGAAAACAAATGCATTTATTAACAGCATTAAAAAAGTATTTCACCCAAATAACTACTATCAGTGATTCTCATTATATACGACACTGTTATTATGAATAATAGTTTCAATCACTTCAGCGTCTGCAGGTCAAATTTATGAAATATGTTTATCGGCTCGGTGGCGCACTGGGTAGCACGTCCGCCTCACAGTTAGGAGGGTGCGGGTTCGATTCCACCTCCGGCCCTCCCTGTGTGGAGTTTGCATGTTCTCCCCGGGCCCGCGTGGGTTTTCTCCGGGCACTCCGGTTTCCTCCCACATCCCAAAAACATGCTTGGTAGGCTGATTGAGCGCTCCAAATTGTCCCTAGGTGTGAGTGCGAGTGCGAATGGTTGTTTGTCTCTGTGTGCCCTGCGATTGGCTGGCAACCGGTTCAGGGTGTCCCCCGCCTACTGCCCGATGACGCTGGGATAGGCTCCAGCACGCCCGCGACCCTCGTGGGGACTAAGCGGTACAGAAGATGGATGGATGGATGGATGGATGGATGGATGTTTATCGAATGAGGCGAAATCACATCAAACGGCAAACATTCTGACCAAATACATCATCTTGAAGAGTCAGTGAAACAATACATCAAAATGAAGTAATAAGGAAATCAATAGTATTGTTGGTCTCCCTATTTTGCGAGTGCACCATGGTCTGGAGTAAAATTTGTTGTGGTAATTCTTAGGATAGAGCCGAGGTGTCGGTCCGTTAACCGAGATCTGTGACGGGCTTTGTTGATGTTCATGTGGCTGAACGTCTGCTCACACACGTAGGTCGAGCCAAATTGTCCATTCTTTTTTTAAACGCTCGGCACTCAGTGTCCACCTTTCTTTTCCTCGGGCCACTCATTTTGATGGAAGGGAAAGGTTTGTGGGTGGCATTAGCGTAAAACTGTATCTGAAAGCTCAGCGCGCGAATTACGAGAATGCTGACGTCACAGCCCACACTCGAAATTCAGCACCGATGGAAATAGAACGCGGAGTGCGCCGGGTCCGTACTACTTACGTACGTACACGCACTTCCGGGAGTAAATGCGCGGGCGGGCGCTTCCCCATCTATTGGGGAAACATAGTAATTGCAGGGAAACAGACCAAAAAAAAATTTAATAATACAATTTATTCAGGTTTGGCGGGCCGGATTAAACGGCCCTGTGGGTCGGATGTGGCCCGCGGGCCGTAGTTTGCCCACGTATGCCCTAGACCGTGTTTACAGTTACCCATCCATCCATTTTCTGAACCGCTAAGTCCCCACGTGCGTGTGTGGAAGTGTCACCCAGTGTGAGAGATTGGCAGGCGGGCTGCGCGTGTACAGATGTGCACGATTATGATATTTTTACCTCCTTCGCATGCCGCTTTCTAATTAGCATCCCACCTGCATCTAATTGGTTGAATGAGCTCGTCACAGGGCCGCAAAGGTGGACACGGCAGCGGGTGACGCGTGTGGCCTGCAACGCTTAATCAGCAGACGACAAGCGCCGATTGGCACCCGCTCGACGAGCAAACAAACAAACAAACAAACAAACAAACAAACAAACAAACAAACAAACAAACAAACTCACAAAACACATGACAACACATACAAACATGGCTTGAATTTAACAATGAGAGTTTGAGCAATTATAAGTCATATGAGATATTGTAAATTTCACATCACTATCATTATCTAAATTTCTAAAGCTCATTTAAAAAAAATTCATTAAAGGCTTGTGTACAGTTGTCACCTTTCCCTGACCTCTGTTTGACCCTCGAGGAAGACTGGAGCTTCAAGTCTTGTGCGTTGGAGTTATCTGCTTAAGCTACAGTTTCACATACGTTTTTCATGATCTTTTTTTTTTTTTTAACTCATTGTCTTTTTGCAGGAAACTATACGTTCAAATAATTTAGGTTGAAATAAATTTCAGTGGCTTTTTTAATAACTTGCCAATCATTAGTCAAAAACGTATTCAATTGAGTAATTTATTGATGGTTTATTGTCGTTTGGGATCCCCATTACCTTTTGTTTCAACAAATGCTCATCTTAGAGCAGGCTAAGTGTCATTACTCAGATGGAACCAGTATTTAGTGACTAGAACAACAGTTGCAATAATATTATTATATAAAATTTTACAATTTAATTCATATTAACATAATCGCTTGTTGAACCATTTGATGGGTGGCGGCAAAGTAGCATTCCCCGGAAACCCCCGAAGAAGAGAGACGACGAAGAAGAAGTCTCATTTATTAGTAAAAGAAGAAAAGAAGGAACTGCCCGTCGTACGCTCACGCTTAGCACCGATGTGTCTTTCAGTGAAGATCTTCTCATAACGACCAGCAAGATGAACAAACTCGGTGATGTCGACTCGTATGAGCTCGAGGAGCCGAGCGACGAAGAGAGAGCAGCAAGCAGGTTGTTCACCAACTCGTCTTGTGCGTTTGTTAGCTAGTCCGGCTGCAACCTGTAATGCGGCTAACAGGTTGTAAACAAACATAAGCTTAGCACCGTTCGCCTTTTGCCCGAATTTGCGCATCGTTGACTAACTCCGGTGAATGTGTGCAATTGTCAACAAACAGTTTCATGCAGTGGAGCGTCGGACATTTCGATTTGTTTAGCGTTATAGCATGACCGTGTCTATGAAGTGCAAAAGTAAAACACTTGTATCAACTTCATAAGCAAGTATGTTGTTTATTAGCACCGCGACGCGTCTTCTCTCGTGATTTTACCCGTTTGCTGGTGTTTTTCCAAATATCCAGTGAAGCTTTTGCACTTAGTGACTCTATGACGTCGTTCATTGCTTTGCTGCTTATCAACTTTTTACCAATATGGAGTGCTAACAGGCAACATGACTGGAATTAGTCTAAGTCTTAAAGGAGACATCCATCCATCCATTTTCTGAACCGCTTAGTCCCCACGGGGGTCGCGGGTGTGCTGGAGCCTATCCCAGCCGTCATCGGGCAGTAGGCGGGGGACACCCTGAACCGGTTGCAAGCCAATCGCAGGGCACACAGAGACAAACAACCATTTGCACTCGCACTCTGTCGCACCTAGGGACAATTTGGAGGGCTCAATCGGCCTCCCAAGCATGTTTTTGGGATGTGGGAGGAAACCGGAGTGCCCGGAGAAAACCCACGCCGGCCCGGGGAGAACATGCAAACTCCACACAGGGAGGGCCGGAGGTGGAATCGAACCCGCACGCACCCTCCTAACTGTGAGGCGGACGTGCTACCCAGTGCGCCACCAAGCCGCCGAATTGTCTCCTTAAAGGAGACATGTCATAGCAAAATTCACTTTTTTAAGCTTTTAAAAATTTTTTATTGTGCACTTGGAGTCTCCAGGATTGTAGAAAAGTTTCCTCCAGGTACTGCAGAGATACTTTTACAATCTGTTTGGGGGATATTTTTCACTCCGTTCAATTTTACCCATTTTCGATTATGTATTTTTATCTATTATGTCACAGTCTCTGTGGTGGCACTACAAAACAAATCCGCCATCTTTATTACTCGGAGAGACTTTTGTAGTCCAAACAACTCAAGGATGCCAAGTGGAGAGATCAAATGTTCTGTTGTTCGATGCATTAATCCACACAACTCATTACACCTTCCCTCCAGCATCAGAACCTCAAACAAGTGCCTGGTTAAGTTTCATTTTTCAGGACGAAGTTCCCACAAGTCTTGCTTGTTCAAGGATGAGTGTTCCAGAAATCTCTTGTCAGTATAGAGAAGGATTTGCCAAAAGACTTCGTTTCATTGAAGGTTCAGTTTCATTGAGGGTTCAGTTCCTTTGAACTATGAAAATGATGGACACAGTAAAGCGGTAAGCTTGAGTTGACACACTTTTATATTATTGCGTGTCTATGATGCCCTCGTTGTCATAGCATTAGCATCAGGCTTTCTGGGGGGTATTCCGGAAAACATATTCAACATACTCTGAGTCTATCCCTGAATTTTGCATTAACTTACTCCGAGATGGGAGACTCTGAGTATTTGGTTCCAGAACAGCTGATCTGAGTTAGGTCAATCAACTCTGAGCATGTTAACCTGGAGTTATGCGAGTGCACAACCACAATAAAAAGCCATCATCAATAGAGACGCGATACCACGAGTCACCATGACAAATGAGGAAAAACAGATCACCTTATTTTACCACAATGGAGTTGGAGGTCCTTATGCAAGCCTACAGCAAGTACGAATGTATTTTTTGCCGCAAATCTAATACGGCTGCAGCAGCGAAGGAGAGAGAGAGACATCATGGGAGGAAATTGCTGCCTGAGTCAATGCGTAAGTTTGAATGTACTATTCCATTGATGTAACATTTAACCATAAGATCGTAGCATAGCCTGTCGTTATTAATTTAAGTAGGAATGTAATCAGATTTCCATTTAGGTGCAATCCAACAGGAGAAAAAAGGGCTTGGAAGCAGCTCAAAATGAAACATAAAAACAAGGCATGTTTTGCTCGGCTGTGATTGCACTCACTTTGATTTTAATAGAATTGTTTTAAATGGACTTACGCTATTAAACAGTCAATATTAATTTAAACTAAAATATTAATTCATTGGCTACTTCAAATAATTTAAACCCCAAACAAAATGTTTTCCAACGACCTTTCAATTAATTCTACACTTTGTGTATTAACACTTGACACAAACTCATTTACCTACCTATTGAAGTCATTTAAAATGTGATGCTGTAGCCTACACCAACACTCAATAAAATACTATTTACAAACATTGAGTTCTGCTCAGCCAACAGAAAAAAGCTATGCTCTGGTCCAATATTATAAAGAAAATGCCGTTTGCAAAAAAAAAAAAACGTTGTGCTATGCATAAAGTTTGCTCTGATGTGAGTGCTCGTTCGCAGTGTGTGAGGTTGGAGCTATATGGCCAGAGAAGGTTATTGAGATAAATTATACTGTTCAAAGAAAAAAGCGGTAGCGTTCGAAAAGATATTCTTCTGGAAATGATAAAATGTCTAATCTGGGTCGGAAGATTCTCTCGCGACGTAAAGCGTTTTGAATTATTCCAACTTTGATGACGATCGGATTTTGAATGAACGGACAATCCATGATTAACCGCTTTCTTTGTGTGGGAGGAGACAGGTAGAAACTCTGGGTCTCTTATAGTAAACCTGCCAGCGATCAGGTTATGTTCACAGAGTAAGTTACCACACCGCAGTAACTGACCCAGAGTTTAAGTTACCGCTCTTTCTCGAACGGATAACTCAGTTTCTCTCTTTTCAGGGTTAACTTACTCAGAGTTTTCACATAACCCGCTTTCTGGAATACCCCTCTGATGATCTCAGCGCTGACCACTCTGTTTTCACTCCTTGTGGACGTATTTTTAGTAGTTGAATCAGATGAATTGCATCAAACGTGCTGTTTTATTCTTTGGGAACATAATGTGTTCAATGCGTTCGTTAGCTTCTCGCTAACGCTAGTATTAGCTTACTTCATAACTTGACTGCAGTGCTTGTTTACAAGACGTGTTCATAAATATTGTGAGGGGATTTATTTGGTTACGTGTTATACATGGTTGTATGGACAAGTCTTCTGCTGCTGACATCTTTTAATTAATCAAAAAGTTTGTGGCGAAAGTAAACTCTATCTTGGCTAAAAAACTACTAATATGTCCGACCGGAAAGGGAGGTGCACATCTTGCGGCCTGGAGGGAGTGGGTTGTGAAGTATCTCATTTGCATTTAAAGAGCTAGCACCAAAAGCCGCTTCTCAGAACAAGGGGAAAAGAGGCGCCTGTGATGCTATGAAAATGAGAAATTCAGACAAAAGCTTTGCTGTTCCACTTTACATAGGCCACAACTGAATGAGTAAAATGTAAAAAGAAAGGATTATAACCATGATACATCACCTTTAACGTTCTGTTCCGTAAAAGAAAGTGATAATTGATTTTCATCTATTCATTTCAGTAGTCGCTGTTTATTTTACATTGTTTTTAGCGTGTTCAACTAAAGTTCTTCTTTGACTTTTCGTCCAATTCGGCCTATTTTTGTCATGTATTTAAAAAAAAAAAAAAGTTGCAATGCAATACTTGTATTGTTGTGGTAGTTCAGAGGACGAGCTGGACGTGCTTCTTAGCGGCACGCCGGAGCAGAAGAAGAAGCTGATCCGAGAATACCTGACGGGCGAGAGCGAGTCGTCCAGCGATGACGACTTTGAGAAGGAGATGGAGGCCGAGCTCAGCTCCACCCTCAGGACCATGGAGGACACCTGGAAGCCCGCTGGCACAGGTCCGTTTCCATAACCGCCGCCCCCGAACACACCTAGATGGACAGCGCCCGATAACTGATTAATTTACCGACTTGTGTGATACATTCAGCGCTGCCAGAAGAGGGGGGGGGGTTTCCATTCCATTCATGCGTCAATTTGAGTCGGATGAATTGTTGAGCCCTCGCAAACATGTTTTTGTCTTCCGAGGTCGACGTGATTGCCGCCTGCCATATATTTGCTTTTCGCATCCGTTTCTTAGTCTGTTGTTACCCGTGCGATTCAGTGCAGGGTTCAGGAAGCGGAGGCGAAGGCCCAACACACGTCGAGCCACGGATGTACGACAACATCTACTTTGACTCGGACTCGGACGAAGACCACCAGCCAAGTAAGTTTGCATCGTAAATCGGCGTTTCTGAGACCACAACTTGCACCTTTTGCCGCATTCACTGCGTCATTTAGTCATTTCATTTTTTATGGGCATTGTGTTGGGGCCAAAATTGAAGTTATACTGTATTGGCCTGAATTATAAGACGACCCCCTCTTTTTCAAGACTCAAGTTTGAAAAAAGACTTTTTGAACACCAAATTAAATTTTTATACTTACATCTGAAACAAATGATTATAATAATATATTCGAGAGAAAAAGCATGTTATTTTGCCTCATTCAAATCATGCAAAAACTGTCTATCACGTCTTAATATCTGAACATTTAAATATGTAAACTAAAGTGCAATCACATTTGTAAATGAATGGCTTCTAGTTTTTGAAATGTAAATAAATGTTGTGATAAAACAACAAAATTGCAATAACTGCATTAACCATCAAACTAACTGTAGTATTGAAACAAATCTGAATAAGGAAAAACATTGCAATAAAATAATGCAAACTGTTATTGTTGGGGAGCCTGAGGCCTGTATAGAGGGTTGGCTCGGAAGGTTTTGCTCTTTTCGCCCCCAGGTGTCGGTCAGAACACAGGAGGGAAGACGTGGTTCAGTTTTGATTGCTTTACTGAATGATTGGCAAAAAGGTAACAGGCACTGTGGCTCATAGGGGCATACAGGCAAACTGGCAAAAGGGTATAGGCACACGTTTGATCGTAAGGATGTGAGAGCAGGTGTGTGTAGTGTACATGGGTGAGTCTTTGGGTGTGTGAATGTGACTCTTGTGTGTGTGATTATCGTATGAAGCGTGTGAAGGGTGTGTGTGCGTGATTCTGCAACATACAGAAATACAGCACGTAAGTCAATGCTCAACTTCTGACGTCACACAACACTAGTAGACGGCACACATTACATAACTAACTGCGCGTAACGGTTCCGCTATACAAAATTACCATAAATGAAATACTCTCGGCAACACACCAAACATAAGTTATAGAGACAACAAAATACAATTGCTGGCGACCATTAGTCGCTGTGCCGCTGCCTAACGGCTACTCGTACGATGCAAACTTAAGGAGCGCGCCGGAGCTGTCAATCAAACGGTGCGTACACGAAGCAAACCGCGATCGGACAAACAGCACAATGGTGGACAGTAGTAACAATGAAATGTATATATTCACTTTGTGTCAAAGACGCACACGATCACAGCAACATACTCAGTCGATACCAGCAACCTTTAACTTACCGCTGCGCACAAGTGAATGGGTATAATGCAGGGGTGGGCAAACTACGGCCCGCGGGCCACATACGGCCCGTTAGGCTTTTTAATCCGGCCCGCCGAACTTGTCCAAATTACAGTAAAAACCTCCTTCATTTTCCCCTTTCCCTGCAATACCCACGTTCCCCAAAAGATGGCGCACTTAAAACACATTGACCGTTGTTGGAGTGTCGCGTGTTTCTCTTTATTTCACTTTAATTTTCACTTCGTTTCATGTCACCATTTGAGCCCTTCTGTGAAAATGAGTGGACCAAAGAGAAGGAAAGTGGACAGTGAATGCCGAGTTTTTAATAAGGAGTGGACAACAAAATACTTCTTCACTGAAGTCCGATCAACGGCTGTATGTCTGATATGCCAAGAAGCTGTTGCGGTTTTCAAAGAGTACAATATCAGCCGTCACTTTGCCACGAAGCATGCAAACTATGCTAGCAAGCAGTCAACACAAGAACGGGCGGCTACTGCTCAAAGGTTGACAGCTAATTTACAGAGTCAACAGAACTTTTTTCACAGACAAACTACAATTCAAGAGTCAAGTACCAAGGCTAGTTATTTGCTGGCATTCAAATTAGCAAAGGCTAGCAAGCCTTTCTCCGAAGGCGAGTTTTTGAAAGAGTGCATGGTAGAGACAGCAGGTCTCTTGTGTCCGGAAAGCAAAACCAAGTTTGAAAAAATCAGTTTAGCACGCAGGACAGTGACTCGCCGCGTGGAACTGATTGACGCAGATATAGTGAGCGAGTTAAACAAAAAGGCAGAGTCCTTTAAGTTATATTCACTAGCACTGGATGATAGTAACGACATAAAAGACACTGCTCAGCTCCTAATTTTTATCCGAGGGATTAACAACAGTTTTGAGATAACGGAGGAGCTTTTGAGCATGGAATCACTGAAAGGGAAAACGCGAGGAGAGGACTTATATGAACAGGTGTCTGCTGTCATCGAGAGAATGAAGCTACCTGGAGTAAACTTGCTAATGTCACTACGGATGGATCGCCAAATTTAACTGGAACAAACGTCGGGCTGCTGAAAAGAATCCAGGATAAAGTGAAAGAAGAAAACCCTGACCAGGATGTTATTTTTCTTCACTGCATCATTCATCAGGAGTCTCTGTGTAAGTCTGTATTGCAGCTTAATCACGTCGTGGATCCAGTTATAAAACTTCATACGAGCAAGGGGACTTAATCATCGTCAGTACATTACGTTCCTGGAAGAAACTGATGCGGATCACCAGGACCTACTTTACGACTCTCGCGTCCGCTGGTTAAGTTTGGGGAAAGTGTTTCAACGAATTTGGGAGCTCAAAGAGGAGATTCACTCATTTTTGTTGTTAATGGGGAAATCCGACGAATTCCCCGAGCTGAGCGACACAAACTGGCTTTGTGACTTTGCATTTGCTGTGGACATATTTTCACACATGAATGAGCTGAACGTGAAGCTACAGGGGAAAGATCAGTTTGTGCACGACATGTACACAAATGTGAGAGCCTTCAAATCCAAGCTGGGTTTATTCTCCAGGCAAATGTCAAACAAATCAGCAGTCAGCTCAGTGGCCTAGTGGTAGAGTGTCCGCCCTGAGACTGGAAGGTTGTGGGTTCAAACCCCGGCCGGGTCATACCAAAGACTATAAAAATGGGACCCATTGCCTCCCTGCTTGGCACTCAGCATTAAGGGTTGGAATTGGGGGGTTAGATCACCAACTGATTCCCGAGCGCGGCACCGCTGCTGCTCACTGCTCCCCTCTCCCCCAGGGGATGGATTAAAATCACACGGGGATGGGTTAAATGCAGAGGACAAATTTCACCACACCCAGGTGTGTGTGTGACGATCATTGGGACTTTAATCTTTAATCTTTTAATCTTTTAAATCTTTCGCACATTTCCCCACACTAGCCGTGCAGAAAGAGGCCGCCCGAAATGCGAAGAAATACTGCAAATCACTGGACGACCTGCACAGAGAATTTTGCCGTCGGTTCTGTGATTTTGAAAAAATTGACAAGTCACTTCAACTGGTGTCCTGTCCCCTGTCACAAGACCCCGAATCAGCACCGCAGGAGCTGCAATTGGAACTGATCGATCTTCAGTCTGACTCCGTCTCAAAGGAGAAGTTCAAGTCTCTTAAACTGAATGACTTTTATGCTTCACTTAACGAGACCATGTTTCCAAACCTTCGAAGGACTGCACAGAAGATGCGGGTGTTGTTTGGCTCGACCTACGTGTGTGAGCAGACGTTTAGCGTCATGAAAATCAACAAAGCTCATCACAGATCCACGTTAACAGACCAACACCTCAGATCTGTCCTGAGAATTGCCACAACAAAACTAACTCCAGACTTTGATGCACTGGCAAAAAATGGAGACCAACAACACTGTTCCCACTGAAATTGGTGAGTTTTTCTGCTGTTATGAAAAACGAGTTTGCAGAGTTTGATTTTGCGGAGTTTAACACAAGTAGATTTTATTCAGCTTGAGTATATCGTTGCGTAATAATATGTTTTGAATGTTGAAAATGATTCTTTTTTTAAATAAATGTTGATTTATTTAACTTTGCACCTTCGATTGAAACTTATTAAAAACAGATGCAATCTTGATAAATCACAGTGCGTATGCTATTTTAATCTATTTACATTTTCTCCTCCCAGTATCATGCAAAATAGTATGTAAACGCTATATCTTGCATATTGCTTGAGACAAACTTATTAACTGTTAGGGCTATTTTCACATTTGAAAGATAGTTAATAAATTGGGTTGTAGTGTTCTTACTGTGCTATGAGGTTTGCATACACTACATGTAATGCTTTAGTATATCCGGCCCAAACACTCCATCCAAATGCTCCTGGCCCGGCCCCTCAGTCAAATTTTAGAACCCATTGTGGCCCGCGAGCCAAAAAGTTTGCCCACCCCTGGTATAATGTCTAGACCCCGAATGTAAGACGACCCCCACTTTTTCAGTCTTATTTCAATGCAAAAAACATCGTCTTATATTCGGGCCAATATGATCTTTCATGACAATCTCATTTCTTTGATTTTCATACATTAGAATACTTGTATAAAAGTTGTCAATGACAAATTACCACAGTGTCTGCAGGTGGTTCGGCCGGCCGGCGCATGATGACCAATGACGAGCTGCTGTACGACCCCGACGAGGACGAGCGGGACCAGGCCTGGGTGGACGCCAGGCGCGGGTAAGGGCGACTGGGCCGGGTGGGCGCTGCTCTTGCTTTTGAGATCACGTTTTCCGTCCCCGCCCACTTTTGCAGCAGGTATCGTGTGATGAAGTGCCCTGCGATGTCCGCTCACCCGCGGCGCCCGGGGCCCAAAAGTCTTCCCAGCAGCGACGCCGTCCTCAACTGTCCCGCTTGCATGACCACGCTGTGTCTCGACTGTCAGCGGTAAGGACGCGCGCGATCGACACAGGCGGGTTTGGATGTGGATGATGTCATGTCCCGCCACTCTCCGCAGACACGAGAAGTACCGCACGCAGTACCGCGCCATGTTCGTCATGAACTGCAGCGTGAATAAAGAGCAAGTTCTGCGCTACAAGAAGCAAATGGACAGGACGCCGGGAAAGAAATGGAACCGCATGAAAGAGCAGGCGACAGCAGCGCCTGTCGGGATGGACGCCGATGAGGCATACCATCCCGTGCAGTGCTCTGAGTGCTCCACAGAGGTTGCTGTGCTAGACAAGGACGACGTCTACCACTTCTTCAACATCCTGTCCAGCCACTGCTGACTTGGACAGGAGAGTCTCTCCCCCCCCCCCATCTCTTTATGCATATTATTCCATGATCTGTCATCGTTGTGTATATAGCGGATTGTGGAGTGAAGTGGCACCACAAGGTGGAATTTTGAAAGTTTTTTTTTTTTTTAATCAAAAGAAACTTACTTTCTGTAACTATTTAAGAAAAGGTTTTAGTGAAGAAATTGCGTTTTATTTTTACCTTTCACTTACAGTGGAGCCTCGGTTTTCAAACGTCCCGGTTCTTGAACAAATCTGTATTCGAACAAAAAACTGAGATTTTTTTGCTTCGGATATCGGACGAAATTCGGTTGTCAAACCTCGCGAGATGAGCCGAGAGGACCCGCATGCCAACTGACTCCGTTCGTTATTACATTCCCGTTACTCTGAGGATTGCATCAACTCTAATCATGCCTCCAAAGGAAGCAAGTGGGAGCAGTAAAGCCATCCTAAAACACAAAGACGCTCCTAAAGCAATGAGACAGTGAGCGCCCGGCGCGCTGCGGTTGCGCGATCGGACCAAATTGAGCTCCCTGCGCACTTAAGGTCCACTTAAATTTTGGAAAGTCCATTAGGACTTGAAAAATATTTTCTAAATTTTAGCAACCGCTCTGTCACAATAATGCGACCAGCGCGATGCAGTTGCGCGGTCGGCGGTGAGCTGCAGTTGCGCGATTGGACAAAAATGCGCAAATGAAAAAATGCTTAGTGTTTTTTTGCTTGGAACGGATTACATTTTCTTCCATTATTTGTAATGGGAAAACATGATTCGGACTTCGAACGATTCACTTCTCGAGAAGCCTTCTGGAACGGATTGTGGTCGAAAACCGAGGCTCCACTGTATTTCATGGAAAGGTCTCAACTACAGTCACAAATCAGTGCAACATTATCACATGAAAAGTCAAAACGTATTTGCTGCTCACTGATAATACAAAAAAAAACTCAGTTTCCCATAAATACACATCCATTAATGCATAAGATTCCCAACTTTTATTGTCTTGTGTACCCCTGAACCCATCACTCAGGTGTTAGCGAGTCTCCAAAATCAAAGTACAGCACATTTAATCATCAAGCATATTGTCATCTTTCTAAGTCAAAACTAACAAAACTGACATATGCTGCTCTGAAAAATAAATGTGATAGAAATGAACACATAAAGTCAAAAGAAATACTTGAAAAAACCCTTTGATATAGTAACGCCCAAAACACTCACTTAAAAACGGAGCTCCTTAAACTTTGAATTATAGGGCATGTATGTGTGCGTGTGTGTGTATATATATAAAACTATATATATATATAAAACTATAAATAAAACTATATATGTGTGTGTGTATATATATATATGTGTATGTATGTATATATATATATATATATACGTGTGTATATATATCTCTCAGCATGAACATTTATAATCGGATGAAAAAGTGCTTGATATATCCACCACTTCCAAAACGGCGGACCTCAAGACGTATCTCTGCGGCGGGCCGTCTTCATTGGCTGGCGTGCGGAGGCCTGTGACGTCGCATGCGATGCGGAATTGCGTACCGCCTCAAACTAGGGAAGCCAAGATAAGGGGGAAAAAAAGAGTGGAAGTTAGCCTAGCCGCTAGCAGAAGTTTGTAACATGGCTCTCAGCGACTGCTGGAAGAATCTGTCGTGGTTCTACCGCCAGTACCTTCTGGTGACGGCTCTCTACATGCTGGAGCCGTGGGAGAGGACAGTCTTCAGTATCCTTTTCACCTCCCAGACGGGCTGCGCGCTAACAGCTTAGCGTCTCCTTCTGTGTTGCCTGGAGAACGCGGCGTTTTCATCAAAACACTCCCATTCGGCTTTGAGGCCGTGTGCAGTGCGTTTAACAATGGAAGCATATTGCTGTCGATGAGTTGGTTTTGGTTGCCATGTGAACTTGTGATTTACGCAGAACACTTTTCAGTCGGACATTGAACACGTCATCGTTGGGGGCTTTGGTTCGCGCCGGCGGTGTTGCGCGAACTGTTGATCCTAAATGGGAGCTAACGGTCGGAAGCGTAGCTATCTGTTTAGATACGATGCGTCCGATGACGTCACGAGGTCAACTGACCGCGTAGAGGAGGTGGCAAATAAATGCATTACTGTTAGGCGAGCTCGGCAGCCGCCGATTGCGTCAAAATATACGGGGCGGCAAAATTCTGCCGCCGCCCACTCCAGCGCTATAACTCGGACCGCCAGTTATCTTTGAACGACTACTACTAGTAGTACATCAGTAGTAGGGGGTGCTGTTTTGGGAAATTGCCTGGGACGACAAATACCCTTGGGCTGACCCTGAATAAATGCGTTGAAAAAAAAGGTCGAAGAGGCGGCCAAAAAATGCTAGCCGGTACAAGTTACTTTTGCGCTTACTTATGACGTCAATGCTGAGCAAGAACAACTTTTCAAAGGTTTCTTGAGGTGTATTTATATTTTGGTGCAGAAGGACACTGTCAGCCACAAAAGTACTTTTTAAGTTGATCGTTGTCGTCTTTAACGCTGAGCGCGTCAGACTCACTGCTGGTCAGCGTGGCGGGCATGGCGGTGTACACGGGCTACGTGTTCATGCCGCAGCACATCATGGCCATCCTGCGCTACTTCCAGATGCTCCAATGACGTCGGCCATCCCAAATGGCAAAGGCGGCGAGGTGCTTCCGCACGCGGCCCGACTCTCATCGGAACGTCGGCCGCGTTTGCAAGATTCAGCATTCGTTCTATGACGTTTGCCGCATCTTTAAAATGGACTTATCAAATCATTCCTTTTAAAAAATGTACTTTCAACTTGTTTTGTGTTTTTCTCCATCTCAAGTCAACACTGTTTGTGGATGTCACATTCCATCCAAATTGTCTGTATTTATAGCTCAAATAAGTGTCATGTAATCTGTACCTGGCAGGGGGAATATTATACATGTGAAAAATGTTTTGTCAAAGCAATGGAAAAAGCTTCCTTTGTCTCCCTCTGGTGGTAACTGACAAGATGACTTCTCGTTTTGGAGCGGTTGACTTTGGCTCCAAGGGCTTCCACAGGTGGCAAAATTTACAAGTACTCAGTACTTGCTGATTTGTTCGGATATAAGTCCAGCCGTAATTAAAATGAGCAATTCAGGCGGTCCAGGGTCACCAGAGGGTAGTTCAGAATCAGATCGACCATCCATACGTGCTCAGTTTGCACGAGCTGACATTTAAAGTGCTTTCAGACGCTGACGGACCGACACAAACATAGCACTGACGGATGTGAATTTTTACTTCACTTATTTTCTACACAACAGATGAAAAAAGGTATTTACTCCACACAAGCAGCTCCACGCTTCTGTATTGAGGAGGAAATGTCCCGAAGGAAGTCGAATGACAAGTGGGCGCCACCTGCAGCTCACCTTGATATTTATTTGACTAGTTTCACCACACAAACACGAGACATCAACATGATGACGTCGCGCTTTTTAGCCGGCGTAAGGAAACCTAAGCAGCACCGCTTGCTGGGCGCCCAGGCGCAGCTTGGCGGGGTCCGTGCGGGTGCCCGGTGTCAGGGCACCGACCACGGGAGTGGCGAGTACCACCTCAGCCAGCGGCGGAAGGACCCAACCGGTGGGTTCCAGCTGGGTCTCTCCGTCAGCCCAATTGAAGGCAGCCAGGTAGCGATTGTTCTGGTCCCACGAGCGGACGTAGGCCAGCGTCGATGACGTGTTGACCAGAAGGACGAAGTCACCCATCAGCAGGGAGCGCTCCTTGGCGCGCAGGCCGCTCAGGTCGCGCACCAACGCGCGCCACGAAGTGCGGCGAGCGCGATCCTCCTGGGGGAAGACAACGTCGCCATTATCTTGGCTGTCTGCATCTTCATCATCTCCAAGGTAAACCTCCTCATTGACACATCACAATCTTCATCCACATCTGCTCCATCACCACCAACACTGTCTTCATCATCTTCACCCTCTTCATTTTCATCTTTATCCTCCTGAGTAACCCCATCACCTTCATCAGCCATGTATCTTAACATAATTTTCATCCTCATTCTCTGCATCTTCACCCTGCCCCTCCTCACCACCACCAACTTCATTATACTTGTCTTCATCCTCATCATGTCTTGTTTGTAATCGTTTACCTTCAGAGTTGTGTTAGGTTCCTCCTCTTCGGGCGAGTCCCAAATCATTGTAGAAAATGTTGTGCCCTTCATGAGACACATTAAAACAAAATGAAACATTGAAAACGTGTCAACCAAGCCTTTTTATGAAATTCAACTCTATTGAATTTGTCATCACAATTTGGCTCATTTAAATAACCACACCCCCACACCAACTTTTTCCAAACTTGACAGGAAGTGACTACTCGGAAGCAGATGAGCACGAGCAAGCAAGGGCTTACCTCATCCATCAGGCCTATTTCATCGCCGTACTGGAGCACAGGCGTCCCGGGCAGCGTGAAGAGCAGCAGCTGGCACAGCGGCACCAGTGCCGGGCCCACCAGTGAAGCCAAGTGACCTGGGCCCCGCCCCCCCATGTTCCAGGAAAGGCGGGTTGGCCCGTGGGCAGCGTACAAGTCCAGCACAGACTGAACGAGCTGGGACGCGTCTCCCTCCGCAAGCACCATGGACGTCAGGAGGTCCACGCCGGTGGATGATAGAAGGGTGGACACGGCCGCAGCCGAGCGGTGCTCGGTCACACCCATCAGAAGTCTGCAGGGAGGAAAGATGATGATGATAGAACTTTAATCATCCCACAGCGGGGAAATTTACTTGTCACAGCAGCGTGCAAGAATACAAGAGACAAGTGTCAAATGTAAAAATGGATAAATAACAGACAAGGACAAAGACAAGTGCCACTAGTAGCGGTAGAAACGAAACACATGATCAGTTGCCACACATGTTGTAGAGCCTGACAGCAGTGGGAATGAAGGACCTGCGGAATCTTTCCTTCCTACACCGTGGGTGTAAGAGTCTGCTGCTAAAGGAGCTGCTCAGGGACCGCACAATGTCATGGAGGGGGTGAGAGGTGTTGTCCATGATGGATTTCAGCTTAATTAACGTCCTCCTCTCACCCACAACCTCTATGGAGTCCAGGGGACAGCCCAGGACAGAGCTCGCTCTCCTGACCATCTTAGTCTCCCCCTGCCCCGGTCCGTACTGCCCCCACCCCAGCAGACCACAAGCGTAGAGGATGGCTGAGGCCACCACAAAGTCATAGAAGGTCCTGAGGAGAGCCCTGCACACACCGAAGGACCTCAGTCTCCTCAGCAGGTGGAGGCGACTCTGGCCCTTCTTGTACAGGGCGTGGGTGTGATCAGTCCAGTCTAGTTTGTTGTTCAGGCGAACACCCAGGAATTTGTAGTTCACCACTACCTCAATGTCCAATCCCTGGAAGTTCACCGGAGTGAAGTGGGGTGCTGTCCTCCCGTAGCTCACAATCATCTCCTTCGTCTTGCTGGTGTTCAGCTGAAGCTGGTTGAGCTCACACCAGCTGACAAAGTCCTTGATGACCGTCCTGTATTCCACATCGTTCCCCTCCGAAACATATCCAACAATGGCCGTGTCGTCGGAGAACTTCTGGATGTGGCAGGGTTTCTGTATTTCACCACAATGCCATGGCCGACCGGATGAGTGACTCGCAAGTACATACTTGGCTACGTTTGGTAGAAATTTCTCAAAGACTTATAAATCGCGTCACTGAGCGTGCAGCAGTTTTGAAGAACACTTTTGAACGATTCCTCTGACCTTCTGGTGGGCTGCTCGTTGGTCCCGTTCTGGACGATGGCCCGGATGTCGGCCCACAGAGACGGTACGGCGTTAGCCACGTACTCCACGTCCTCCAGCTCGATGCCGTCCACGCCCTCGATGAACCAGAACACCAGCGCCGACTGAGAACACCCAAACAAAGAGTCAGGGATGGATGGCGCCCCCTGCTGGCCGGCAGCCACATCACCTTTAGCTTCTCGACCACCATGCTCACACTGGCGTTGGAGAACCAGGACCCGGTGGAGCCACAGTAGTTGGGAGTCAGATTCAGGACCACAGACATACCTGCAAGACCGCAATGGCAAAAGTTCTAGGAAGCGCTTAGTGCTTCGAACTAGCGCCGGACAAATTCGTTAACTCTGAGAATGGAATCTTAGACCGTGTCTCGGTTCCAAAACAAAAATGTCCTTTTGTGCTCAATCACCTTTCCTGTGCGCAGTGCGCACAAGGTCCTTGAACTGCTCCAGACTTCCGACGTCAGCTGCGATCTCCTGAAAGTTCAGCGCGGCTGCATTGTCGGGCGGGGCCACGTGAACCGGCCCAATCACCAAACCTTTGAACTTCAACTGGGACAAGGCATCCACCTTCTGCATCACACCTAACACACACAATGACCTTCAAGTCAGTCAAGATGAAATAATCCAAAATCAAGTGGGCAAGCGGCCAACCAGGGGTTGCGACACTTTATCACCTTTGATGTCACCGGCGCGGGTGAAGGCGTGCACGCTGGGGATGCGGTAGAGTGCCCCCTCGTTCCACCAGTGGGTGTCGGGCAGGTCCCGGCAGCGCGGAGCCTGCAGGATGATGAGCACGGCGCCCACCAGCATGCCCAGCCAGCCCAGCCAGAAGAGAACCAGCAGCGCGCAGCGGGTGCGCACCCACCTGCAGCGGGACACGCAATAAGCGCCTTTCGCACAAGCCTCCGAGAGGTTGGGGGGAGGGGAGGGGTTGGCCCTTCGAAACCCACAGTGCATTTGCCAGCCTCAGTGACGTAAAAGCTTTCAAAACAACCAGCAAAGCTAGCGTTTTACCGTCAGCCCAAAGAAAGCACTGTCGAATAGATTTATCGTGCGGACGATTATATTGACTTGAGAGGGTCGCACGACCGACCTCAGAAAAAAGGTGAGGCATGACAGGTCGCGACCTGAGTTCCGGTCGACGGCGAGGTAATTTTCTGTTAAATTAGTGAAGCCCATAGTTCAAAGCAAACAGACTTTGTTTTTCCCTTTCATGCCTTGGATGGCGGGCTTCTAAGCATTTTTTGTTCTTGTAGTAATTTCGAAACTATTGTTTTCCCCCCTAGCCTTGGGTAGAAGCGGCTCTGCACGACTGCTTCGAGTTACGAGCGTGGGTTCGGAACGAATTACCCCTCAAAATCCCCCCCAAAAAAACTCCTTTTGCACACGCCTTCAACTGGTCGTTTTCCTGCCGAAATTAAATGCATCTTGTTCTTTTCTGTAAAGCAGAATGGTGACTGCGGCTGTGTTCCTACCCGGGCGTGCCGGCCACTCGCAGCAGCTCCTCCTTGTTCAGCCCGGTAAACTTCGCCTCCCGCTCTTCTTCGTCCATCTTCACCTTCACGCAGCCGTTCTTCTCCGACAGCGCAGCTCCTGCGTCTCCTGCTCCGTTCACGAAAGGTCGCTTATCCTGCTCGCCCTCCTGCTGTTGCTTCTCGACGTCGGCATCCAGAAGCACCTCGCTCACGTTGGCCTCCGTCGCATCATCAGCATTCGCTGCCTCGGGCTGCTTGGCTGGAGCTTCGTCCTGCACCTCCGCGGCGGCCTGGTCCCGGTTCCGAGTCTGCGTTGTCTTGTCTTCGTTCTGCTCCATGGTGGCTCCGGTTTGGCAAGCAAAAGAAACAGAGGAGACGTGACAATGATGGTGTTCAGCGGACTTTGAGGATGATGAGAGGCGCGGGTATGCTGCGTTCGGGGCTGTCGGGAACACGGACATCTCCAACCATTTTTTTTTTAATGTGCGGCAATCATTTACCAGAATGAATCCCCATATACAGTCGATCTGTGTGGACATAATTTACTTTGACGATTTAACTTCATCCATATCTTCCGATTGATGTTTCTTAAAGTGTGATATTTGATAGTCATGTTAAAAAAATAGAATTGTCGTTTCCGTGATATCATGAAGGCGTCATTTAAGAAGCTTTATTTTCTGAAGCTTTCACTCAATTTTCTTTATGCACAATGACTCACCACTAATAGAGACATCTAATCAAGCAATTTCAATTAATTTTGAAGACAAAACCTGTTTTTAGTTTCACAATTAACTGTCGTCTGTTTGAGGTCCAAGGGTGGCACGGTGGGGCACTAGTTAACACATCCGCCTCACAGTTAGGAGGGTGTGGCTTCGATTCCATATCCGGCCCTCCCTGTGTGGAGTTTGCATGTTCTCCCCGTGCCCGCGTGGGTTTTCTCCGGGCACTCCGGTTTCCTCCACATCCCAAAAACATGCTTGGTTGGCCGAGTGAGCACTCCAAATTGCCCCTAGATATACGTGCGGTTCAAGGTGTCCCCCACCTACTATGTTTGAGAGCCCTCGAACGGACAGAGTGAAACTGCATCAGTGAGGTCCAAAACAAAGATTTCCAATCAGTCATTTTTATTCCAAAGAAAAAGAAGCGGTCACAAAAGACAGAAGCGGGCCGGTACGGTCTGGAGGACGAGCGTCGGTCGAGGTTGGTCACGCGTCCTTCCATCGAAGAAGCCGATCGGCCAACGCCTCCTCCTGCGAGGCGAGGCCCAAAAGTTGCGAGACGCACGTGTTCTGACACCAAGGCGTAGAGCAAAGGCGCAAATTTTGAGTAGATCATTGCTTTTTACAGTTGAATAAGAACTAAATTACATTTTAAATTTTAATTCATTAACAAAGTATTTTATAAGATAATTTGTTTTTATTGAGATAATGTAAGCAAATAGGGCACACGCATGAGTTTTCTGTTCAGACCGCAGGCCCACACGTCCTACCAGCTGATCCAGGTTGGCGGCAGCGCCGGCGCATCTGCTTATAGCACTTCTCTTCTCGTCCCAAGTCTCCACAAAGTCCGTCGCCATCTGGACCACTTGCACTACAAACCTGAAGCAATAGCAACATGTGACCCGCTGTGGACAAAACACGGACATCTGAGCGGCTCCTGCGAGGAGTCCAAGCGGGTCGGACGCTACCGGCGCAGGTGGGCCGGGACAGGAAGGTTGGCGCCTCCCAGCGGCCTGCTCAGTTGCTGAGCCAGGAGCTTGTGGTCCTTCAGGACATCCTGCAGGTGAGTGCAGAACATCTGCAGGGCCTGCAGCCTGGCAACTGGCAAGAAGGGTCATATTTGTGCTACAGAGTTCTGAGCTCAAACTCACAAATCGATCAACGTGCGTGCGTGTTCTTCACCAAGGTAGAACACGTGCGTGGCGTCTGCGTTCTGCTTGTCCGCAGTCAGTAGCTCCAATTCCAGCTGCAGCTGCAAACCAGAAAGTGAGGCTGATGAGTTTATCAGCGTGTGATGAATCACAACGGGTGGGCTGCTTGACCTGCTCCAGCTCTTTATGCATTTTGATTCGTTGTTCGGCTTCATGCAGCTGAGAGGAGAAGACGGAGCTCTGCGATGAGTTGGCGGATTCTAGCTCCTCCTAAAAGCCACGGATGACTTAGGTGACTTAGATTAACTTGCCAGTTACGAATTAAAGAGTTAATGAGGGCAACATGCTATAAGTCTGACCTGAGACACTGCCCCACTGGACACACATTTGGCTAGCAGTCTGGCTGATGACGTCATGGTGAAGGAAGCTACGGTGCATTGAGGCTTCTGGGGAAGGAGACTACGTTCTGATGTCACGCTCAATTACGCACATATTTCATCGAGTGATGATTGACGAATTACCATTTTGAAAGGAATTCCTCCTTCGATGTGCACTTAAACCATTTGCACATACATATGGTAAATATGAGCGCTTGTTATAATTTCGTGATAAAATTAAACAGGTATTGGTTGAAAGAACAAAAAAACAAGGCAAACGACTTACCGTGATAAACCAACAGACTTCTTGGCCTAATGAGTTCAAAGCTCTAAATTTGACAGCCGTTTGTAGCAATTCGAGCCCGCCAGACGCTTTGAGTTTCCGTTTGTCTTCTTCGACTTGTGTTTCGAGACGATGTAGCCGACTAGCCGTTGTACAGCGCCTCCAAACCCAAGGACACCATGAAAACTGCAACACGTAGACTCGCGATAGCGCATTTGATGAAAAACAAAACTGGTTTGCAAATGTGTATATTTCTTTGTGTAATTTCAAAATCGGCTGGCTGCTCTGTTTGGGACACAATGTATGTGTTTTGGGACGTCTTGTCATCAAAAAACAATAACGCATGAGTTCAGTTTCAATTAATATTTTTGTCTGTTTGTGATTCAACGTGTCCGTCAGATGGACTTCAAGCAGCCTTTATTGCTCAAATAAAAAAATAAATAAAATTAATTAACATTTAAAAACTGGTTCAAAATGCATCCGGGTCTCATCGTGACGTAACATACTATTCTGAGGCGACAAGCCAATGGGAGCAAACGGGGGCGCGGCAAGGAGCCGGAAGTGTTGTAAACAGCTAGCGTGGAAGCCGTGATGAATTTGCGTGAAGCTCAAAGTGAACTACGGCATCTTTTGAGTAGAGTCGAACTTTCTCAGCTGCCGAAGTTGCTTGACTGGATCCGAACTTCAGGTACGGTTGCTTCCCTGTGACGTCTTCTGCCGCATTTGCTAACCGGCCGTCGACGGGTCCCGTGGGAAGTTGTTATCGACTACGTTTACCCACAATGCCTTGCGTTTGCAGATGAGCTGGATGAGCTGTTGGTGGACAACAATCAAGTCATCCTGAGGTGCATCGCTGATGACATCAGGGAGAGCCTACCACTGGATGCCATGCTGCCGTCTGAAGCCAACGCCCTGCACAAGGTTCCACAAGCACACATGGCTGTCATGTAGCCCCTTTCACACTGGCCTATACGGCGTATGTTGTTAGTGAATGTGTGTTTGTACCTGGCAGATGCAGTGCCACTCGTGTCTGTCTGTCCACGTTGATGCCTTCCTGTACAGCGACAACCATGTGGACGCCCTGTGCGAGGCGGGACGGATGAGTCGATGCTACTGTCTCAAGTGCGGATCCCACAGCACGGCGCCTCTGGGTGCGTGAAGCCACCACCGCCGAATCACGGCGCACCACTAACCCACATTTATCTGCCGTGTGCGCCAACAGACTTTGTGTCGCACTCGTTCTCCATGTGCGAGCTGCTCTTCTTGTTCCAAAACGTTCTGCCGGACCTGAGCGGCCGCGTGCTGGTGGACATTGGGTCGCGGCTGGGCGCCGTGCTCTATGGGGTGAGATGGCAACACACGCATACACCGCAGTGCTGACTTGGCACTTCCTTTGTGACGTAGCGTAGGCCTCTCTTGGTCATCCTTTTCGACAGACATCCACGCCCGTTTCACGCTTCTGTATTCAGGCCTTTCTCACACCGTTCTGGCATCCCACATTTCCCCTCTCTCACTTTGTCTTTGCCGCTGCCATACGCCCATACCTTTGTGTTGTTCAGGGCTTTGTGTACAGCGCGGCGTCCCGGCTTGTTGGCGTGGAGCTCGACGAGGAGTTTGTTCAACTGCAGAACAAGATGGTTCTCAAGTACGGGATGGAGGCCAGAGTCCAGGTGGGGCCACCTCTGATGTGTGGTAAGGGGGTCTTTGGATTTGAGACGTGGGATGGCGTCCCGCATTTGTGAGATTGCTAGTTTATTGACAATCTGAATGATATTTCTTGTGTTCATGCGATATCTCAATATATTCATGTGATATTTAAAAGTGCAGTATTCATTAAATGTTTAAAAAAGTCAAACGTGCTACGTTCTTCTATGTTTAATATCTGTTTTACGTATGGAATGTTTAATGGGCAGTAAATCTGGGGTGCTCTGTTTTTTTTTGTTTTTTTTGCTCTCAATGTATTCTGGTGTTTCAGAATTATAGAATGTGTTGGATTTGTGTGTTTATTTGCCACTGTCGTTTGTTTGTGGAATGTTTTTCATTCGTCGATGGCAAGTTTCAAGTATTCAGAGTATGTTTGATGGTTGATTTGTATTTATTGGTGAAACGTTTTCTGCCGCAGATTGTCCATGCTGACGTGTGCACGCAGGAAGCTCTGCTGTGGACCGCCGACGTTGTGGTCATGAACAACGTCTTTGAGTATTTCCTGGAACCCGACCAGCAAGTCAGGTCAGGATGGGCTCGCTCATGCACGCACACAATATCAACACGCACGGGATTAACACACAACAGTTCAAACACAAACGCGCACAACATGGGTGCAGCTACTGGGTGCAAGGTTGACGATTGTCTGACTTGCTTCGGTATGTCTGAGTCACGAGCGGACTTTTCCAACGTGACTTCTTGAAAGCGAAGGCATGCAACTTGTGTGACCCGGCCCCTCCCGTTCAGGGCCTGGAGGTTCATCATGCGGACGTTGCGGAAACAAGGTTCTCTGCTGGTGACGGTGCCCAGCCTGCACGACGCTCTCCACCCTCTGCGGGTGAGGCTGATGCTCAGCGATTGACCACAGACCCGGGAGGGCAGCATTGATTTCTTTTATTCTGTGCGTCCTCTTTTTGCCCATTAGGAGGCGCTACCGGCCGGCTGGGTGGAGGAGCTTCCTTTGGACTACCATGTATACGTGGGTAAAGACGCCGACCCAGAGGATCTGCGACAGATCCACCTGTATAGGGTCTTATGACCTGGACGTTCCTTGGACTATTATCTCGAATGTTTGTGTCTCAAATCAGCAAAAATACAAATGTTCATGTTGATATCTGCGCAAATAATATGTTGATGCCTCTTTTGATCTAGATCAGGGTTGTCCAAACTCAATTCCGGAGGGAGGGCTGCTGTCCTGCCTGTTTTCCCACACATCCGCCTGTCCATATTTGCGTACTTGTAGATTTAGTCTGATCTGTCTTGTCATTTAGAGCAGTGGTCTCCAACCCCAGGGTCGCGAACCAGTACCGGTCCATGGATCATTTGGTACCGAGCCGCAGAAGAACGTATAAGTAACTTTATTTATCTGAATCTGAACGATCTTTTATTTTGAAAAATTGACCGGATTCTTCTACACCTTGTGACGTGAACAAAACATAACATTACTCATGTTATGTTGGTGGCTTGATGTCATGAGGACACTGCGAGTAAAGTTGCATAGGTGTTCGCATACAGAATTCCACCATGGAACTAAGAGTTGAAGGGTGTGTTGGGACCGTGATGTGCATGTGATGTGTCTCTCTATGGGGTTGATCTCAAATGACGTCACGTTCGCTCATAAATATTCAGCGTATGCGGTCAGTTGGACATTCATTGTGTCCGACTGACCATGCAACTACATTTGCACGGTCAGTCGGACATTCATTGTGTCCGACTGACCATGCAACTACATTTGCACACATCATTTTGGAGGAGGACGACGTACCAGGGGCGAAATTCCAACAGTTTTATTGCCAAACATAGTGTGGAACGACTCAAACGTTGGCTGACACGCAGAGGCCTCAAAGTCAGCGGGAAGAAAGCCATTTTTCAAGATTCAAGATTCAAGAGTTTTTATTCGCCATGTTTGAGCGTGCCAAACAAGGAATTTGACTTCGGTAAAACACACCCTCTGTTCAACATATAGGTGACTAACAACACTCAGGACGTGAATAATGGCAAAAACAGTGTAGACAAATTCAAAAGGTGTGAAGAGCAGGATGTTATTGCACAGTAATGCCTCTGAGACTCTATGAGTGGTGTGAGTTCATCAGAGCAACAGCCTGGGGGAAGAAGCTGTCTCGGTGTCTGCTGGTTTTGGCGTACCGAGCTCTATAACGCCGTCCGGAGGGGAGTAGTTCAAACAGACTGCAACCTGGGTGAGAAGGGTCTGTAGAGATGTTCCTTGCACGTTTCCTGGTCCTGGACAGGTACAAGTCTTGGATAGAAGGGAGGTTGATTCCAATGATCTTTTCTGCAGTCCTGATCGTCCGTTGCAGTCTGTGCTTGTCTTGTTTGGAGGCTGATCCAAACCAGACAGTGATGGAGGTGCAGAGGACAGACTGGATGATGGCAGTGTAGAAGGTCTTCAGAAGCTCTCGCGGCAGGTTGAACTTCTTGAGCTGTCTCAGGAAGTACAGCCTCTGCTGGGCCTTCTTCCGGACAGAGTCTATGTGGCCGGTCCATTTCAGGTCCCGAGAGATTGTGGTTCCCAGGAACTTGAAGGTGTCTGTGGAGAGAATAGTATTACTGCGGATAGTGAGGGGTAAAAGTGGTGAAGGGTCTCGCCTGAAATCCACTGTCATCTCCACGGTCTTGAGCGGGTTCAGCTCCAGATGGTTTTGGTTGCACCAGTGGACCAGCCGCTCCACCTCCTGTCTGTACGCAGTCTCATCACCGTCCTGGATCAGTCCGATGAGAGTGGTGTCGTCTGCATACTTCAGGAGCTTCACAGGAGAGTCATCTGAGGAGAAATCATTGGTGTAGAGAGAGAAGAGCAGTGGGGAGAGGACGCACCCCTGAGGGGCTCCAGTATTGGTGGTCCGGGTGTCAGATGTGATGCCCCCCAGCCTCACACGCTGTCTCCTGTTGGTCAGGAAGCTGGTGATCCACTGACAGGTGGGGGCAGGCACCGCAAGCTGGATGAGCTTCTGTTGGAGGATGTCAGGAGCGATGGTGTTGAACGCCGAGCTGAAGTCCACGAACAGGATCCTGGCGTACGTTCCTGGAGTGTCCAGGTGGTGCAGGATGTAGTGCAGTCCCATGTTGACCGCATCATCCACTGACCTGTTTGCCCGGTAGGCAAACTGGAGGGGGTCAAGCAGGGGGCCCGTGACCTCCTTCAGGTGGTTCAGCACTAACCTCTCGAAAGATTTCATGACCACAGATGTCAGTGCGACGGGTCTATAGTCATTCAAACCTGTGATGGCGGGCTTCTTGGCCACTGGAACGATGGTGGAGCTCTTGAAGCACGAGGGCACCTCACACAGCTCCAGAGAACGGTTGAAGATCCGTGCAAAGGTGGGCGCCAGCTGTTCAGCGCAGACTTTCAAGCAGGAAGGTGACACGCCGTCTGGGCCCGGTGCCTTCCTGGTCTTTTGTCTCCGGAACATCTGGCGCACTTCCTCCTCGCGGACCTGGAGTGCGGGCGCGACCTCTGCAAGAGAGAGAGTGGGTGACAACGATGATAGAGGTGTGGACAGAGCAGTTGTGGGGAGAGGTGAGTATGTAGATTGTGCTGCAGGAAGTCCCGTTGTGTGGGAGGACCGATCAAACCTGCAGTAGAACTTATTCAGCTGGTTAGCAAGCCTTGGGCTCTCCACAGGACGGGGGGTTCGTTTCTTGTAGCCCGTGATGCTCTGCAGACCTTTCCACACTGTTGAGGGATCAGGATTGGCAGAGAGGTGTCTCTTCAGGTTCTCCCCGTAACACCTCTTGGCTTTCCTGACCTCTCGGTTCAGTGTGTTTCTGGTCTGCCTGAACAGGTCGCGGTCGCCGCTCCTGAAGGCCTCCTCCTTGACTTTGCGCAACCTCCTGAGGTTCGGTGTAAACCAAGGTTTGTCGTTGTTGTACGTGCAGAAGGTCTTAGTCTGCACACACAGATCCTCACAAAAACTGATGTATGAAGTGACAGTGTCAGTGAGTTCATGCAAGTCTGAAGTTGCAGCTTCGAAAGCTCCCCAATCGGTGCAGTCAAAGCAGGCTTGGAGGTCCTGCCTTGACTCCACTGTCCACTTCCTCACAGTCCTCACCACAGGCTTAGAAGTTTTTAGTTTCTGCCTGTAGGCCGGGATCAGATGAACTAGACAGTGGTCCGAGAGTCCTAAAGCTGCACGAGCCGCAGAGTGGTATGCATCCTTGATCACGGTGTAGCAGTGGTCCAGAGTCTGTGCCCCTCTGGTGGGACACGTTACGTGCTGTTTGTATCTGGGGAGTTCGTGTGCGAGGTTCGCCCTGTTAAGATCACCCAGAACAATGATTAGTGAGTTTGGTAGAAGTTTCTCCATGTCTGTTACCTGGTCAGCCAGCATCTGCGTGGCTTCACTCGCACGTGCGTGTGGTGGGATGTAAACAGCCGCCATGACGATCGAGGAGAACTCCCGTGGTGAATAGAACGGCCGGCAGTTTATGAAAAGTGTTTCTAGGAGAGGGCTGCAAAACTCTTTCAACACCGTGACATCAGTACACCAACGTTCATTAATGTAGAAACAGAGACCACCTCCCTTTGATTTCCCGGAGAGCTCCGCGCTGCGATCTGCTCGCGTTAGCCTGAAGCCCGCTAGCTCCACGGCGTGGTGGGGCGTTCGTTCGCTGAGCCACGTTTCCACAAAGCACAGCGCGGCGGATCTGCTGAAGTCCGTGTTCCTTGAAGTGAGGAGCAGCAGTTCGTCCATCTTGTTCGCCAGGGAGCGGACATTCGCCAGATGAATTGACGGTAGGGCAGAACGGAACCCTCTCTGCCTCAGCCTTACGAGTGCTCCCGCTCGTTTTCCGCGCCGCCGTCGTCGTGCTAGCTTGTACAGCACCGCCGCTCCGGCTAGAATCTCCGACAAACAGTCTGAATCGAAGAGAACAGGAGAGAAAATACCAGAAGAAGACTGTCCGATGTTTAACAGCGCTTCTCTAGTAAAAGTGATCCGGGATGGACAGCAGAGGACACAGAAAACACACAAAATAAGACAAATAAACAGAGAGCGACTCACCGTGGCTGCCATCCGCGGCGCCATCATGACGAATGAAAGGTAAGCTTTATTTTACGATAGCTCTCTCACTCAGGTAAGGTCCTGCTAGGTAACCTCGTGTTGCTGACTTTCCTGAAAATTAATCGACAAACATAGTGTGGAACAACTTAAACGTTTTCTGACATGCAGAGAACTTAAAGTCAGCTGAAAGAAAGCCGTTTTAGTCGATAGGTAAGCGTTATTGTGTGATAGCTCTCTCAGGTGAGGTCCTGTAAGCTAAGTCGTAGTAAGTAGTAGTAGTAAGTAAGTAGTCAAAAGTCGTCAAAATGTGAATTTTGAAAGGGGGGAGTGGCCCCAATAGGAAAATGAAAATGTTCAATAAAAAAAGAAAAAGGCAAATAAAAATGGAGAAATAACATGAAACTTAATGGGGAAACGTGAATAGTGTGAGTGACATGTCTGGTGTGAATGATGAATGAGAAAGAAGAAATGCCCCGAGAGAGGGGGCACGTGAAACAGTATAGGATGCCTGGGACATCTCTGATCGACTGTCACGAGAGAATAATAATAGAAAAGTCCCATAAAACGTGGACTTTATTTTGGCGACAGATGAAGATGTAAATTTTAGCTGTGTCAGTGGGGCGGGAGCATAGATACGATTGAAGACCGTTTGCGACAAGAAACGTGCGCCACCAAGCCACCGCAATAGAGGCTTTGCAGCTGACGTCATCAGCCGCGCACATTAGCTTGGCGGCCATCTTGCCGGTCAACATTTCAGTGCCGGTCAACGACTCACACACGCTTTCTTGTTACATCTGCTGCTATTTGAGCTTGAAAATGCCGGAAACCTGCTGTGCTGTTGGATGTAGCAATAGACGAGGCGATAAACCTTCTATAGATTTCCGGCAAACATCCAAAAACGCGATAAATGGATCGCGGCGATTCGTCGTGAACGATGGAAACCTACGATTTACACAAGGATATGCAATGAGCACTTCATATCAGGTATGTAAACTATTCACCCCTGATTTGTTTCACAAAATGTGAAATAATACAATATGGGATGATACAAATATGATTGTTGAAAATGCTGGGTGCATTTTTAGAAAGGCAGCAAGAGCAGCAAGGCAGGGAATGGGATGATTTCTTCAGTTCACCCCCCCCCCCCCCCCCCTCCGTTTTTATTTTTTGTTTATTTTTTCATGATGCTTCATCTGATTGGCTTGAAAATCATATTGGAATTGAACAATTAATTCTCATGAGTGAATGCATTAGGAAATTTCAAAAGAAATTATTATGAACCTTGTGAAACAATTTTTTTTTAATGAAGCATTTTTGAACAAGAGGCTTTTTGTTACTTCATTTGGCACAAGGTAAAATCTACATTGATAAAGTTTTCAAGCCATTGGCACAAGGTTAAAATTTTTATTGGTTAAGTTTTCAAGCCAATCAGATGAGGCATCATGCAAAAATAAACAAAAAATAAAAATGGTAGCAACTTGAACAGACAGGTACAGTTTACTGAATGATTTCACTCTATTGAGTTTTTTAATATGTCAAGTTATGAAATGCCATTACGAAACAAACTGAACTGGGTATATCCCCTTCAACAACGTGCTTAATTATTTATGGTAGTCATTATGAATAATGTGATTGTTTAATTGTTTCAGGTGCAAAAAGCGAAGATCCACTATCCCCAGACTATGTGCCAAGTATATTTGAGCATACCCAGTCACCTCACAAACGAAAACTCAAATGTTCATTGAAGATCTTTGAGAGAAGACAAAATCTCAAGCAGCGCTAGAGAGACCGCGAGAGGGCATTGGCAGCAGCAGCAGCACTTGTCAATATTTCCCAGTCTGTCCCTTGTGAAAATGATCAACTACCCGCTGGTGAAGATGTGATGTTGCTTGGCCCCTGGACTCTTCTTCAACCGCAGATATCTGAAAAACATTTTAATAAAAATTGTTTTCACTATGATTAGATAATTTGTAACAGGTTGGAGAACAATAAATTACTTATGATATATATATTAATTACTAAGTGCGAAAAAAATACAAACCTGCTCTCTGGTAATGGAATGTAACTTTTCCAGCTCTGACCGGCATTTTAGTGCAAGTTCATCTGGGCTGAGTTTCATATTGCCAGAATCGTACAGCTGTGAGAGAGGTACAGGAAGCTTTCGCTTCACTGCCCTTGGCACAAAGTTGTCAGCAATAGTCAGGGACAATGCTCAAAATTGCTGGTCTTCCACCGCATTCAGACAAAGCCTTGTAAAAGGCAGCTTTCTGCTCTTCAGTTGGTGGAGGAACATTCAGCAGTTTTCTCGCAGCACTTTCCTCAGGAGTTGAAACTTCTGACTTTCGTTTCTGGGCTGGACGGGCAAAATCGATATTGCATCCTTCAGCATATTCTATGTGCGATGCTGATGGTTTCAGCCACTGACAAGGTAGTGATGTGCATGAAGTGGCCGTCTTCATACGTATTAATGTCTCCAGGGCGAACAGGGATGCTGCTGAATGTGAACATGTTTCACCCAATCCAGCCATGCAGGTACAGTGGCAGCACGGGATCTGACCATCTTTCGCTATTGCTACCCAAGGTCTGAGGGGAGGATCATTCATCCGTTGAGAGTGTTTTACCTGAAACAGATAATATGACATACCTTATATTATTATCAGTCCCTAATGTGGATATAATATACAAGGCTAGACCTCTTACTGTCCATTTATGCATATTTTACCTGGCATTTGGTAAATTTTCTCATGAATCATTCATTAAATTAGCTTGAAAATTTAAACCTGGTTCATTTTGAGCAAGAGACCAAAAGGAATTATCAAGCATGAATTCTAAAAAGTATTTTTGTAGAAATTGTTGCATAAGCTCTATATTGAATAGTTGGAAATTATGTAATGTTTTATTGTAGGAATTAATTTCTCAGATTTCAATATGATATTTTCCTTACCTTGGTCATGAGAAGAAATCGATTCTGTTTGGAATCTGCCATATCAGCCCATCATGCACAAAACCTGCTGTAAAATACTTGTAGGCGTCCAGACTCTTGTATGCCTTAAGGTCCTTTCCAGTGTACGGAGATGGTGAATCGACGAGGTAATTATAAATATCTGGATATGAGAGATCAGGCAGGTCGGCTGTTGCAAAATGCTCAGGTGATTTTAGCATGCTTCTCGGTAAAAGGTATGGATCCGTTGTGCCAACAAGGTTCAACTTCTCTCGGTAACGTTTCTTGGATTCTTCATCCAAATGCCCAACTTCATTGGATAGCAAATCAGCCATAATTCGGATGAAATCGGTGAAAATGTAGCGCAGAAATCAAACTGAATCTGTACGAACACGTAGGAACGAGCTGACCGGTTGACCGCCAAGATGGCGGCATAACACAAAATCACGTGATAAAACCACGTGACTGCAAAGCCTCTATTGGCAGAGCGGAGAAGTGCGCACCCTTGGCATCCGTAGCTGTGTGAATGAATGTGGGAGAAATACCGGCTGGGTCTGGGACCAAGAGTGCCGAAGAGAATGAAGCGCGCAGACCACGTTATTTGGGCATTGATCAGATTAGGAGTGTGTGTGGGTTGCGGAGTTCCACCGGCTGACCGCTGGGCGTTAGCCTCTTAGAGATACTCTTTGGGCAACTTACCGCGGGTGAACTGGTGCGCTGCGGTCATACCCAAGTCGACACGGTTCGATTCCGATTGTCGAGGCGCACTGTAAAGCATACACACCTGTCAAAGTCTGATGAAATTTACGGCTTGCAGCAGACCGCAATTGGCAGAGCGGAGGAGTGCGCAGCCGGTAGAAATTGGAAAATGTGGGAAAAGAGGCCTCAGGGGGTTTAATATTGGTATACCATGTAAGAAAAGTAATTTGTGTGCACACTAAAGTTAGAAATCTGCAGTATAAGGGGGAAAAACAATGCGCTTTTAGAGAAACAGACGAAGTGCACAGGGCATGTTTGTAAGTGCGCATGCGCACGGGAAACAGCCGCTGTCATGACCAGATTGCATAGAAGCGGTTGGAAAGAATTGAAACGGGGATCCGATTTGGATCCCTTTTTGTGCTGTTCCCTATGTGTTTGTGCTAATCTCTGTGAGATATGTATGTCAGTCTGTTGTCATTCTGTTGTGAGTGCTCAGGGGATCCCCATGTGTGTGTGCTTGTGCGTTTGCGTCGGCGTGTGTGTGTGTTCTGTGAGTCACAACGGCACTGAAGGCGGATGAAGGCTGCAACAGAGTGTGGTCTCCAATCGTCATGGACTCCATGCCATTGGATCCCGGCCCCTTTCTGCCAAGGACCGTGTGGTGGCTGCAGGCGCATCAGTCTCCCCACGCTAAAAGACGTCACGCGCAGGCGTCCTCCTGAAGGGAACCTATTCCATTTTACATCCTGGACAACAAAGTCCTGTGGCGATCAGGAAGTGGTAACGGGGGCAGGACAGTGAGGTCTGGCAGCCCCTAGCCACAACCTGGCACACAGGCGGTGGGTGTTAGATTCAGTCGTTAAGTTCTTGGACTGAGGCAGAAGAGCTTCTCGGCAGCTGCACCCATGACTGAGCAGCCCTATTCAGGATCCACTCTGCTCACCCCATTAGGGGAGGGGGTTAGAAAAGGTACCCTAAACATAGCCTGCCTCACAAAATCCTGTCTGGAATACCGCATCCAGAGGTATTACCACCACGCGGTCAGAAACAAAAACATGTACACATTGGAGCCTGGAACGTGCGGACCCTAACGGACAACCCAGCGATCGACCTGAAAGGCAAACTGCCATCATCGCCAGAGAGCTAAGGAAGTTCCAGATCGATATCGCAGCACTCTCCGAGGCCCGACTGGCAGATGAAGGGCAGCTGAAGGAGGAAAAAGGTGGATATACTTTCTTTTGGAAAGGAAAGCCTGCAACTGAGCCAAGAATTCACGGTGTGGGTTTTGCTATCAAGAACCGCCTCATAAACCACCTCCATGAACTCCCTGTGGGCATTAACGAGCGCTTAATGACCATACGCCTGATGCTTGCCAACAATCAGATGGCCATGGTCATTAGTGCCTATGCACCAACACTTGATGCACAGGACAAAGTGAAGGAGGCCTTCTACGCTGACCTAGACAAAGTCCTATCGGAGGTCCCCAAGGAGGATAAGCTAATCCTGCTTGGAAACTTCAACGCCAGAGTGGGACGAAACCACCACCTATGGAGGGGTACGATGGGGACAGAAGGGGTTGGAAACAAAAACTCTAATGGCACATTACTACTAACCAAGTGCTCAGAACACAACCTGGTCATCACCAACACACTTTTCCGTCAAAAAAACAAGTTCAAAACATCTTGGATGCATCCTCGCTCCAAACTGTGGCATCTCATCGACTATGTCATTGTCCGCTCTAAAGACCGCCGCGATGTCCTAAACACCAGAGCAATGACCAGTGCAGACGACTGCTGGACCGACCATCTCCTCATTCGTTCAATCATGTCCATCCGCCTAATGCGGAAAAGACGGATGCAGAAAAAACAGTGCCGGCCAAGAATTAACATCGAGCTGTTGAATGACACCGCCTACCAACAACAGCTGCAGGAGGCTCTTAGTGTAGCGCTGCCCAACCACTATCCAGAGGATATTGAAACACACTGGAGCACACTTTCGACTACCATAATGAACACTTGCAAAAAAATCCTCGGTCACAAAAAGCGGACGCATCAAGACTGGTTTGATGAGAATGACACTGAGATCCAGCAGCTAATTAACAACAAGCGGCAAGCTTTCATCACCTGGCGAAATGACATCCACTGCAAGGTGAAAAGAGTAGCCCATGCCAAAGCAAAGGCAGCCGTCCAAACACAGGTTAGGAAACTGAAGAACCAATGGTGGACAAAGAAGGCTCTGGAGATCGAGCAGCTTGCTGACTCCGGAGACACGAGAGGCTTCTTTGATGCCACAAGAGCGGTGTATGGTCCCAGCCACCACTGCCTAACCCCCCTTCACTCTAAGGATGGCCTGCTGCTGAAGGACAAGGAGGCAATTGCAAACAGGTGGAAAGAACACTACGAGGACCTCTTAGGGACACTATACCTGAGATGGAGGCTCTTGATCAACTACCACAACAGCCCACAGCTGAAAGCATGGGAGAGCCACCCAGCCTGAACGAGCTGCAGGATGCCATTAGGAAGATGAGGAACAACAAGGCTGCTGGGCCCGATGGAATTCCAGCAGAGGTCTTGAAGAAAGGCGGACCCGACCTTCTCAAGCACATCCATGCCCTGCTTCTTAAGATCTGGGAAGAAGAGGAAATCCCTGCGCAGCTCAGAGATGCCTTAATCGTCTCCGTATTCAAGAAAGGAGACAAGGCAGACTGCGGGAATTACCGTAGCATTTCTCTCCTCTCCACCATAGGGAAAGCCCTCGCTCGGGTTCTGGCCAACAGACTCACCCCCCTGTCAGAAAGCATCCTTCCTGAGTCTCAGAGTGGATTTCGCCCAAGTAGAGGCACCACAGATATGGTTTTCATTGCTCGACAACTGCAAGAAAAATGCCGGGAACAAAATCAACCACTATACATGGCCTTCATAGACCTCACCAAGGCCTTCAACTCAGTTTGCAGCAAACCTGACGAAGTGTCACATAAACCTTAAAACTTGGGAAGACAAGGCCACAGACAGGACGACGTGAAGAAATCTTGTCCGTGACAGCGCCGCTCAATATAACGTTGACCTCCACCATGCTGCTCAAGACAAAAGGCAGACGCAGAAAGGAGAGAGCCTCCACCAAGCAGGCCCAACCCAAACCCACCACTATTACATTCCCCTGTCCACACTGCACCAGCGTTATCGGGTCCAGGATCGGCCTCTTCGCCCACCTGAAGACCCACAAAGACCAGGAAGGAGGACTGTCATACTCGACTTCGAGTGACCGCCGATGATGATGATGGTGTGTGTGTGTGTGTGGAATAAGGTGGAAGTGGAGAATTTTTGAGCGGGGAGGGGACCGAGTAGGGAGCCCACGCTCGCTCCGGGGTGCGTGCCTGTGGGACGGGGGTGCTGAGTGCGCGCGGGAGGGGCCGGCGGAATGATAGCGTGGGTCTGGCCAGCCCGCGTTGTCAACATTGATGAGCCAGGCCCCCCTGCATTCGTTCAGGCTGCCCGCCCCGGGAATACGAACTGAGGAGTGGAGAGAGGCTGGGCCGGGTCCCCCGGAATAGGTCGAAATCGCGTGAAACTAACACCAACGGTAGATGACCAAATGCTGCTGGGCAAATAATGCATGAACCACATTGAATGGGTATTTTTGAAACTGCAACAGTACTAATGGTTAACAGTTTGCCAATAAGTGGGAGAGGGGCATGCTTGCACTAACTGTTACAATACTGATATATGTGTATTTGTGTGTGTCTTAAGTAGAAAGTTAAGCCACGACACCAATAATTTACGGCAGGAAGCCACAAAGGTGGCCTGGGACAGGGACCTTTGTGGCATGAGATAGAGGAAGGAAGTGAAGAAAAGGGGGGTCACTCGTAATTAATGAGGGACCCTGTCGGGAGCGGTCAACACCCCGCTAGGCCATCTGGCAACTGACATGGAGATGAGACATTACATTTGTAGAAGCGTTCCAATACTCAAATAGACATAGAGACAGACGCGTTAAAGAAATTAAACCAGTTAGTAATTGATTAAGACAAAATAAGTGAGAAGGAAGGAGTATTTGTTGATTGGGATTAAATTAGGGGTTACAGTAGGTCAATAGTTTGTGGTCAACAATGCATTACATAGAAAAAAGCGGAGGAGAGTTCAATGAGGAGATATTGGGAGTGGTCGGTTGGTCCTTTTTTAATACCCTTTAATTGGTTTCCTGGTGTAGATAGGTGAGCAACACGAGAGATTTAGAGGTTCAACACAAAGACATTTAAAAGAAAATAACATTTTTGATTTGGACAATTGCAGGCTAACAGGAGCATGAGAAAGAACAGCTGAGAAGCGGGATCAAATGGGATCGGGGAGATTGGAAATTCACAACACCATATTCTAAGTCACATTTTTGAGCAAGCATGACACAGGTAATAACGTTTGAGAGGTCGAGACGTAGATCAGGGCTAGATTTGGAACGCAGGCGCTTGATGAGTTAATTTTGAATACAGATTCAAGATTCAAGAGTTTTTATTCGCCATGTTTGAGCGTGCCAAACAAGGAATTTGACTTCGGTAAAACACACCTCTGTTCAACATTTAGGTGACTAACAACACTCAGGACATGTGAATAATGGCAAAAACAGTGTAGACAAATTCAAAAAGGTGTGAAGAGCAGGATGTTATTGCACAGTAATGACTCTGAGACTCTATGAGTGGTGTGAGTTCATCAGAGCAACAGCCTGGGGGAAGAAGCTGTCTCTGTGTCTGCTGGTTTTGGCGTACCGAGCTCTATAACGCCGTCCGGAGGGGAGTACCGTTTTTTTTCCATGTATAATGCGCAAAATTTAACTAATTTATTGTCCTAAAATCTGGGGTGCGCATTATACATGGGTACAAATTTTTTTAAATCTTTTTTTTTTTAATTGTTTTTTTTTTTTTTTTTTTTTTTTTAAGAAAATCATGGTACAACAAAACCAACAACAGGACTGACCGACAACAGTGTGTTTGTACTGTGCTCTGGTCATTTCGTCAAAGAAGGGATAATAGTCCTCTTCTCTTCTTGACTGACAATGAATGTGATAGTTTAATACAATCAGCAAATAACAAAATGCGTATTACAGGTAATATTTTATTTCACAACACTTTGCCTTGTTCCTTTCGTCTCTGCTGTTCACTTCAAACACGCTCCATACGAACGCAATGCTCTCGTATCAGACGCTTGCTCGATCACCTGCTCGTTTGCTGTCACAATGTACCCTACACAAATCCGAAACATTTGTTGCGGCTCCGAGTCACGACGAGGGGCAAGTTTTGGTTTCCAAGGGTGTTTTTATTCCTCTTCAACGTCTCTCCCATACAGAGCCGCCTTTTTCACATGTCCGCACGTCACTTTCCTCTCTTTTCATCTGATCGCGGTGGTGCCTTTACGGGCAGTCGGAGAAATCAACGGCAACAAAAAAAATACATCCAGCCTAGTTAAGACCATACCAAAGACTATAAAAATGGGACCCATTGCCTCCCTGCGTGTGTGACGATCATTGGGACTTAAAAAAAATAATAATTTAAAAAAAATAATAATAATAATTGGGTGCGTATTATACATGGGTACAGGCTTTTTTCCAGCATCAACATGCCATTTTTAGGGTGCGTATTATACATGGGGGCGCATTATACACGGAAGAAAACGGTATCCAACTTTCTGACCACCCAACCTCCACTATGGTGCAACGAACTTCTATCGTATTGAGTAGGTACATTGAGTGACCTAGCTTCCTCTTGACTGAATCCACTTTAGTCCAATATTTATCTAACTCAACTTGTACTTCTTAAGCCTGACGAGCCAAAATATCAGATCTCGCTCTTGTTTCCTACCGTTTTAGCCTATTTGTTTTATCCAAACCTGTTCAATCTCCGATTATGATGCTTTTCTCTGTAGCTCTCACATTATTCAATTTTTTATCAAATCTCCTCAGTTATGTCAAACTCGGTGCACAAGGAAGCTCCCGTCCACTTTGACCCAAGCTCCACCAAGTTTGGTCACGCCTCAGCAAGGAGTGCGATTTGGTTGTCGGACACTTCATGTCTCATGTGTCTTTTGCAGCACCTCACCCTCTCAAGTTGGTGTTCTTTTGTTGTTGCTTCAGAGCCAACCCATCCATCACTCTCGAATGAGTCCATTTTTTTTTTTTAATGAGTCCATTTTCAGCATTGTGAGTTCCTCCGCTTCTCAATGTCTTTTCTCGTCTCCAAGGATGTTGTCCTTCCTCCAGAGAGTCGGACAGGTACAAGTCTTGGATAGATAGGAGGTTGATTCCAATTATCTTTTCTGCAGTCCTGATTGTCCGTTGTAGTCTGTGCTTGTCTTGTTTGGAGGCCGATCCAAACCAGACAGTGATGGAGGTGCAGAGGACAGACTGGATGATGGCAGTGTAGAAGGTCTTCAGAAGCTCTCGCGGCAGGTTGAACTTCTTGAGCTGTCTCAGGAAGTACAGCCTCTGCTGGGCCTTCTTCCGGACAGAGTCTATGTGGCCGGTCCATTTCAGGTCCCGGGAGATTGTGGTTCCCAGGAACTTGAAGGTGTCTGCGGAGAGAATAGTATTACTGCGGATAGTGAGGGGTAAAAGTGGTGAAGGGTCACGCCTGAAGTCTACTGTCATCTCCACGGTCTTGAGCGGGTTCAACTCCAGGTGGTTTTGGCTGCACCAATGGACCAGCCGCTCTACTTCCTGTCTGTACACAGTCTCATCACCGTCCTGGATCAGTCCGATGAGAGTGGTGTCGTCTGCATACTTCAGGAGCTTCACAGGAGAGTCACCTGAGGAGAAATCGTTGGTGTAGAGAGAGAAGAGCAGAGGGGAGAGGACGCACCCCTGAGGGGCTCCAGTATTGGTGGTCCGGGTGTCAGATGTGATGTCCCTCAGCCTCACACGCTGTCTCCTGTTGGTCAGGAAGCTGGTGATCCACTGACAGGTGGAGGCAGGCACCGCAAGCTGAATGAGCTTCTGTTGGAGGATGTCAGGAGCGATGGTGTTGAACGCCGAGCTGAAGTCCACGAACAGGATCCTGGCGTACGTTCCTGGGGTGTCCAGGTGGTGCAGGATGTAGTGCAGTCCCGTGTTGACCGCATCATCCACCGACCTGTTTGCCCGGTAGGCAAACTGGAGGGGGTCAAGCAGGGGGCCCGTGACATCCTGTTCAGCACTAACCTCTCGAAAGATTTCATGACCACAGATGTCAGTGCGACAGGTCTATAGTCATTCAAACCTGTGATGGCGGACTTCTTGGCCACTGGAACAATGGTGGAGCTCTTGAAGCACGAGGGCACCTCACACAGCTCCAGAGAACGGTTGAAGATCCGTGCAAAGGTGGGCGCCAGCTGCTCAGCGCAGACTTTCAAGCAGGAAGGTGACACGCCGTCTGGGCCCGGTGCCTTCCTGGTCTTTTGTCTCCGGAACATCTGGCGCACTTCCTCCTCGCGGATCTGGAGTGCGGGCGCGGCCTCTGCAAGAGAGAGAGTGGGTGACAACGTTGATAGAGGTGTGGGCAGAGCAGTTGTGGGGAGAGGTGAGTATGTAGATTGTGCTGCAGGAAGTCCCGTTGTGTGTGAGGACCGATCAAACCTGCAGTAGAACCTGTTTAGCTGGTTAGCAAGCCTTGGGCTCTCCACAGGACGGGGGGTTCGTTTCTTGAAGCCCGTGATGCTCTGCAGACCTTTCCACACTGTTGAGGGATCAGGATTGGCAGAGTCTCTTCAGGCTCTCCCCGTAACACCTCCTGGCTTTCCTGACCTCTCGGTTCAGTGTGTTTCTGGTCTGCTTGAACAGGTCGCGGTCGCCGCTCCTGTAGGCCTCCTCCTTGACTTTGCGCAGCCACCTGAGGTTCGGTGAAAACCAAGGTTTGTCATTGTTGTACGTGCAGAAGGTCTTAGTCTGCACACACAGATCCTCACAAAAACTGATGTATGATGTGACAGTGTCAGTGAGTTCATGCAGGTCTGAAGTTGCAGCTTCGAAAACTCCCCAATCGGTGCAGTCAAAGCAGGCTTGGAGGTCCTGCCTTGACTCCACTGTCCACTTCCTCACAGTCCTCACCACAGGCTTAGAAGTTTTTAGTTTCTGCCTGTAGGCCGGGATCAGATGAACTAGACAGTGGTCCGAGAGTCCTAAAGCTGCACGAGCCACAGAGTAGTATGCATCCTTAATCACGGTGTAGCAGTGGTCCAGAGTCTGTGCCCCTCTGGTGGGACACGTTACGTGCTGTCTGTATCTGGGGAGTTCGTGTGCGAGGTTCGCCCTGTTAAGATCACCCAGAACAATGATTAGTGAGTTTGGTAGAAGTTTCTCCATGTCTGTTACCTGGTCAGCCAGCATCTGCGTGGCTTCACTCGCACGTGCGTGTGGTGGAATGTAAACAGCCGCCATGACGATCGAGGAGAACTCCCGTGGTGAATAGAACGGCCGGCAGTTTATGAAAAGTGTTTCTAGGAGAGGGCTGCAAAACTCTTTCAACACCGTGACATCAGTACACCAACGTTCATTAATGTAGAAACAGAGACCACCTCCCTTTGATTTTCCGGAGAGCTCCGCGCTGCGATCTGCCCGCGTTAGCCGAAACCCCGCTAACTCCACGGCGTGGTGGGGGGTTCGTTCGCTGAGCCACGTTTCAACAAAGCACAGCGCGGCGGATCTGCTGAAGTCCGTGTTCCTAGAAGTGAGGAGCAGCAGTTCGTCCATCTTGTTCGCCAGGGAGCGGACATTCGCCAGATGAATTGACGGTAGGGCAGAACGGAACCCCTCTCTGCCTCAGCTTTCCGAGAGCTCCGGCTCATTTTCCGCGCCGTCGTCGTCGCGCTAGCTTGTATAGCACCGCCGCTCCGGCTAGAATCTCCGACAAACAGTCTGAATCAGAGAGAACAGGAGAGAAAATACCAGAAGACTGTCCGATGTTTAACAGCGCTTCTCTGGTAAAAGTGATCCGGGATGGACAGCAGAGGACACAGAAAACACACAAAATAAGACAAAGAAACAGAGAGCGACTCACCGTGGCTGCCATCCGCGGCGCCATCATATGACGTCAGCTTACTTACGTTAGGGCTTTTACTTACTTGTCCCCTGGTTCGTTGCACTGCCGGATCCCGTCAATCCACCTCTGTCAGACGAAGGCAGACCTAAGATGCTGGCCCAGCGAAGAATGTCCTTCCCAGGTCTTTCTTTACCAGGTCCGGCTAATGGACCCTGGCCTGTCGACGGTGTACAGCGTGTCGTCCTCCGTCGGCCAGATGGCGGGTATGAGAGGATCCCGGGTTTCGGCACCAAAATGTTAGAGTGGTGCTCACTCTAACTTATTTTTGCAAGAACCACACGGGAGACAGTATGCCCTTTTTAAGCATTTGCAAATGGAGAGCCATTCGTCGCTGTGCGTACAGCAATGATCGAATGAGGTCTGACTCAGGCCTCTTGCAAGAGCATATTTATTGAGAACAAGCAGGGTGGGGGTGACATTGGACATGTTCGGTGGTCACCTCAGCAACTGGTTAATCAGTGCGGAGGGTCCCAGCTCATTGTTTTACAAGGTCGTGGAAACAGAAACTAGTGGAGCATTTTAGATGACTAACTAAGCAAGAATGTTTCCACACCATTTGGAAAGTTTCAACAACCGAATGGTTAAACCTTTCAGAGTCAAGGAAAGGTAAAAGGTTTAAACAAAGTTAATAATTCTAGTCTACATTCCAACATAATCATACGATCAAGATAATCTGTAAACCCTAACACTGTCTCAGTGGAATGATTAGCTCTAAAACCAGACTGAAAAGATTCATATCTATTATTGGCGACCATGTAATCAACAAGCTGCTGCGCTACTACTTTTTCAAGAAGTTTTGCTATGAATGGGAGGTTTGAAACTGGCCTATAATTACTGAGACAGTCCGGGTCAAGATTTGGTCGCTTAAGTAATGATTTAATGATAGCAGTTTTAAAGGCTGTTGGCACTATCCCAGAGGAGACAGACAGATTAATTATATTTAAGACGGACGGTCCTAAAATTTGAAATAATTCTTTAAGTAGTTTGGCTGGAAGCGGGTTGAGTAAACATGTTGTTTAGCCGCACTAACCAATTGTGTAAGCCTTTCAAGGGACACGCTTTTAAAATTTGAGAGGGTTATTGCATGATCGTCTCGCGGTCTCGACTGAGCGATTGGAATGGTCATCTTGATCTCATCCCGAATGGATTCAATCTTTCGAGCGAAAAATTTCATGAACTCGTCAGCTGAGTGGAAGGAGCTACCGGGGGTCGGCTGGCGTAGTGTTAGCTTTGCCACTGTATCAAATCGGTATTTAGGATTGTTTTTATTGAGATTAATGACTTGCGAAAAATAACGAGTTTTTGCTAAGATAAGCGTATCTTTATATTTCAGGAGGCTGTCACGCCATGCCTGATGGAAAACCTCAAGTTTGGTTAAACGCCATTTGCGCTCATGCTTTCAACATCATTGCTTAAGCGTACCTGTTTCATCTGTGAACCACAGAGTAGGCAATCTACGGCGAGTTTTCAGACGTAGCGGCGCCACAGAGTCGATGGCATTTAACAATGTCGCATTGAATTCATCCATCCATCCATCCATTTTCTGAACCGCTTAGTCCCCACGGGGGTCGCGGGAGTGCTGGAGCCTATCCCAGCCGTCAACGGGCAGTAGGCGGGGGACACCCTGAACCGGTTGCCAGCCGATCGCAGGGCACACAGAGACAAACAACCATTCGCACTCGCACTCACACCTAGGGACAATTTGGAGTCTTCAATCGGCCTACCAAGCATGTTTTTGGGATGTGGGAGGAAACCGGAGTGCCCGGAGAAAACCCACGCGGGCCCGGGGAGAACATGCAAACTCCACACAGGGAGGGCCGGAGGTGGAATCGAACCCGCACCCTCCTAACTGTGAGGCGGACGTGCTACCCAGTGCGCCACCGAGCCGCCGCATTGAATTCATTTGTAAGATTATCAATAGAGCCGATATATGCGGGAAATATGGCAGTTGCCGGTGACAGTAACTCAGATAGCGCAGTTGCAGTCATGGAGTTAATATTACGGCTGCTATAATTCTGATTGCTCTCTTGTCTTTGACAAAGAACTAAAATTTCTAATTTTATTAAGTAATGATCAGACAAAACAGTAGTGTATGGCAGTACTGTTATATTTGAGGGTGCCAGTCCTCGGGATAATACCAGATCTAAGGTATTTCCATTCTTATGCGTTGCTGCCTGTACGGCTTGCGTAAAACCAAACGTATCAGTTAAAGTCTGAAACGCCGACGTAAGTGGCTCTGACGGTAAATTCATGTGGATATTGAAATTGCCCATGATTATTATATTATCCGCATTTGTCACTAGATCAGCCACAAATTCTGAAAATTCCTCCAGGAAGTCAGAGTAAGCCCCGGGTGGACGGTAAATAACAGCAAGATAAAATGACACGTAAAGCGGTAGATCGGACAGTGAGAAATTCAAATGTTTTAAATACGTTAATCGAACGAGACCTAAATCTAAGATCGGAATTTGAGATGAGGGCGACACCCCCACCCTTTTTTCGAGGACGCACCACATGCGAGCTCACAAAATTTGGAGGCGAGGCCTCATTAAGCGGCAGCAGTTCATTAGGTTTTAACCAGGTCTCGCAAAAACCAAAAATTTTTGGATTATGTTCCGTGATGAGGTCATTAACGAGAACTGCTTTCGTATGAAGCGATCTAATATTCATAAAACCGAGTTTAAGTGTAATCGGTCGATCAGGGTTCGTATCTATCGAAGGATTTTTAAACAAAATGCGAGTAAGATTGTGTTCTCTCGGCCTGACATCACCTCTCAAATGTTTATTAGCGCGGTGGGACAATACGACCGTGGGAATTTGATAGTAAAGGTTAGGAAAGTGTGTTCACGTGTACTGTAGCACTATTCAAACTGTGACGCTCTGGTCGACACAAGGAGCTATGTGCATGCTGGAAGTCTAGCCTAGCGCTAGTTAACTTTAACTTAACAGACTCCAAACCCATCCTAACAGGTGGTCTAGTCACCTGTGCCCCGGCCTGCTCTAAAGTGACCTGTCATGAGTGGCTCAAACAGTAATCTATATTCCTAGAAAGAGTGAAGGCGCCTTCACGGTTAGTATGAAGGCCGTCCTTCCTCAGCAGGTCGGGGCGGCCCCAGAAGGAAGACCAGTTATCTAATAAAATACAGTCCCTGCTTTTTACAGAACCCAGCCATCCATTGATTAAGGGAGACCAATCTACTAAACCTCTCATCAGTGCCTCTCCCAGGCAGGGGGCCAGAGACAAATACTCAATGCCGACTCTTTCTGGCGAGATCACAAGTCCTCGCTATGTTTTCTTTGTGATCTCTGATTGCCTCATCCTAACATCATTGGCGCCGACGTGTATCACTATGTCCGAGTAGCTAGTGTTGTTGGAACTACGCTGTTGACTAGGCCTATTGCGAGTCAGCTCCCTAAGATTAGCTTCTATGTCGGGTGCTCTGCCCCCAGGAATACACATTACCGTGGCTGGATTTTTAAGCGTGATATTTCGGGTAATGGAGTCATCTATGACCAAGGTGCGAGGGCCAGTAGACCTAGATGACTTTGGACGGCTATGCGTCTTACCTGGCTCATCGCGATTAGCAAGCCGCTTGGGGCTAATGCTAACTGGGCTAGCGGGCTGACTACAGTCTGCGTCTGTGTCCGCCACATCTACTGTTATCGCACTATTCTGCTCTAGCTGGCGGACACGTCCCTCTAGCAGGAACAACCTCTCTAAGATAAGGGTGCAGTTGTTGCACGAAGCCGTACAAACCTCTTGATCTGCAGCCATACTTTGCGTGTCCGATGATCGACGGTAGACAAACGGCCACGAAGCCTCCGCTGAGAGCCAGACAGCGATATGGATGAAATGGCAGGGAAATGGCAAGTCTCCTGCTACTATAAAGGCTGCCTCTGGATGTAGGTTCTGGTGTTTGCTGATGGTAGCATGTAGCTCCTTCATAGCTTGCTTAGCGTTAGCATCAGGGGCTATGTAGCATGCAATGACTACAGTTGCTGTGAATTCCCTGGGCTGGTAGAAGGGTCTACATTTCACAACGAGATATTCTGCAGAACAGTGACTCTCAATTGTGGAACTGTCTGAACACCAAGCCTTATTAATAAAAGGTAAAAAAAAAGGTAAAGACCCAATAATTGTCACACACACATCTGGGTGTGGTGAAATTTGTCTCTGCATTTAACCCATTCCCGAAGGGAGCAGCAGTGAGCAGCAGTGAGCAGCAGTGAGCAGCAGCGGAGCCGCGCCCGGTGAAGGAATAGGGAAAAAAGACACAAAACCCGCCTAGCCACAATACCAGATACGCTCACATCTCTTTGGATAAAGTATACAAGCAGACAAGTATATTCATGGAATCAACCAATAAAGCAGACATAACTAGACATTCTTTGATACAAGATAATAACAGAGGTTGCTACAACTTTATGATTCAATATGTATTTCTGTGCACTGCAAAATAAATGTATTTTGATATGTTGCTTACATAGCTTAATGACCCTTAAGGAACTGTGTAATGCATGCCTGATGTTTGTTCTCTAAATCATGGACACGGCCAGAGTCGTCTTGACCGTACAGTACTTGATTATATCTTGTGTTTTGATTAAACGTCATATGTCGCCTAATGCGAGACGCCAGCTTTTAGATTACTACTGAACGCTCTGCACAGAGGGAAATGTTTTGCCTAACAGAAAAGATATGGTGGAAAGCATGATTAAACTAAGAATATAATGATGTGAGCAAAGACATGAACTAACTTTGCATAGTCAGGGAACAGTAATAGATTAATGATGTTACAGCCAAAAAGCTCACATTAATTCGTACAAAATGACAAAAGTGAAAGAATGAGGTACGACAGCATATGTGCAAGAATGGAGGAGAATGTTTACAGGAAGGTCACTCGGAGATAAAAAACCAGCTGGTGCCAGAAGGAGACAGCCAAGGACTCGGCCAAAGATGATCACCAAGGCCGAAAGACGGGATGGAAGACCACAGCCCCCACACACACACCGAATCGTCCAGACCAGCACCCACTCCGATGGAATCAAACTCTACTGCGAACTCGCCCCACCCCAACGACTCATCACCCATCAAACGCGCCCCACACCGGCATGAGCAACTGAATATAAGCAGACCAAAGAACCTTGAACGTTGCCTTTTCTGAATGGAGACTTTCTGCTCTTGAAAGGCCCAGCGCTGTATTGTACTTTCCTGAAAACAGAGCTTTCTTAACAAGAATTATGATTGAACTCAACCAACCTGTGTAAGTCTAATTTCTGCTTCAGTGTCTTTGCATTTTCCTAAATCTGAAGAAATTAAACGAGCACGCAGTGAGTGAATTGGATAACAGGTGATTGGCAATGGCTTTTGCCGTGAGGCGCAGATAGCGCTCCCTAAATTGTGGACCAAAATCCAACAAATGGTGACCATCCGACGTGATTTCTTCAGAAGGGAAAGTGCATGCTCCAGGAAGGATTCTTCCATCTCCGCTCTTGCTCAACAATATTGCAGTCCGATCAACACAAAAGGTAAGGGGGAACTTTTTTTTTATAAAAATCTCCCAGTTCAGCAATGTTGTGGAGTGAAAGCGGAGTAAAATTAAAATTAAAAATTAATAATTTTAGCTCTGTGTTCAGGAATTGTGGTTGTATGTATATACTACATTTATGCTTGTATGGGAACTGGTGAAAAAGTGACGTTATGTGGAAAATAAAAGGAGAAAGGTGGTGAGGACTTCGTCTGATCAGCGAAGGAAACTCACACCGTGGAACTTGTGGGATGCCAATGGCTATCATATGGGCACCGAGTGGCCTCAATAGTAGACGCTTAGGGACTTTGTACTGTTGCCTAAGGTCAGGGTCGATTGGATCGGCCAGGCCACCAATACGAGTCGGGGACTCGTGAAAAAAAAAAAAAAAAAAAAAAAAAACAGGTGAAGGCATCGCTGATATAGCAGGACAGATGCCTGGCGACCTCAATAGTGCGACCTTAGAGACTTATATTGTTGTCTAGGGCGAAGGGTAACTGGGTTAACCAGGTCGCTACATAATTGTTGAAGTGTGACTATGATGATGTTGTGTGGAAAGCAGGCTTGGCTGTCAGATGGGACAGCGACGCAGCTGGAGAAGTGAGTGATTAGTTGTGGTGGTGCTGTTCATGGGGTGGAAGTGATGATTTGTGGTTCATGAAGAACAATAAGTTGATTTGTATAAAATTGTTGATTTTTATTTGTCATGTGAGTTGGAGTCAGAAAAATGGCTTAAAAATAATTTGATAAAGAATATATATATAATTAGCATGAAGGTTGTATCCCATTGTGTGGTGGGGTTAAACTGTAACCATTTTTGTTTTCAAAAGGGTGCGGCTCTAAAGTTTGGGCCAAACGGTCAGGTGCATAAATGCATATTTTGGACAGAGGTGGGGGGTTGCATTGTGCGACGTGGTGGTGGCGAGGCTCTCCACACTTCGGTTGCCCCCCCCCTTGTCATCAACTGGGAAGATTGTTATGTCTATGTTGTGGGCCCGTCTGTTATCTATGTTTGTCTTTGTGTATCAGTTTGTTATAAATGATGGAATTGGGCTAAAATGTTGCACGAAGATGGTGTGCTAGACAATGGTTTATCACATTTGCATTGTTAAAAGTAAAAATTAGAAATTATAGAATAATCTGAGGGTTGTGGGCAGAAACTGGTCCAATGAGGAGAGTGCCCAGCCCTCATAAAAAATGTGAGAGTAAAAGAGAACATACATTGTAGAATTGGATAAAATTAAATCATGATTGCAGATGTTAAATGTAGGAGGAATTATTGATTGGTTATGACATAAGTCAAAGATTTGAATCACTTAGAGTAAATAAACAACAAAATAAAAACGACATTGCAAGGGGGCACTTTTTATTAAAAGAACACCAAGTAAAGTATTAAGCAGGGGGCATTCGTGATTGGGATTAAATTAAGGATAAAATTAGGTCAATGATGAGAAATCAATGGTGCTCTGCACAAAAAGGCAAAAATTTTAATGAGGAAATATTTGGAGTACTTGGGTTTATTTTGTTTATTGTTATGTTTTCTTTGTGTTCTTGGGTTAGGGTTCAGGTGTTCCTTGTTATTCTCTTACCGCCTGCATTGTAAATGTTTTCTTTATGCAGATAGGTTAACAGGCTAGGAATTTAGTGAGGAGATAATTGATCAATTGATGGGGGTTAATAATTGTCCAAATTCTCGTCACATGTTTTGAGGGACCACAGCAACAACATTATAGTTGGAGGCCATTATTTAGTACGTGATGACAGTGTCTAGATAAATAGACTGTTTTATCAAAAAATGTGAGAGTGAAGGAGGAGGTTTGATATGTAATCTGGCATTTGGGTGCCACTTTTAAGAGTCTGTGCAGGAGCATAGATTGTTTTTGTTTGTTCTTAAAGATATATTTAACAGTTTATCTTGGTGCAGTAAGGATATAGCAATTTTGAAAGACTTAAAATTAAAAGCAAAATTACATTTTAATTCTGACATATGCCAGCTAACATGAGGATGGCAAATAAATAAATGAATAAATACTAGCTCAAATGTGGCATGTGTTTTAAATTGGGCGATAAGACATTCACTTTCAAGCACTATCATTTAGCGCTGCTGACAACAATAACATATGAGATGGTAAATCAAGGAGGAGTGTCATATTTGGAACACAGGCACTGTATGACCTATAGATTGAACAATAACATTCACCGCATATACAACCATGTTGGTAGATTGTTAAATTACATTACAGTTTAATACAAAGGATTTCGGAACTTTATTTGATGATAAACACTGGAACGAGGAGTTTAGCTGTGTTAATGGGTCGGGTGGATGGATTACTCAGAAAAAAAAAAAAAAAAAGAGAAAAGAAAAAGCATTTGATAAGGGCGGCTTGATAGTAAGATGATGAGTGTGCGCAACTGGTAGGAGACAAAATGTTAAGAGGAAGATTTGGGGTGTAAGGAACAAATACTACACAGGAAGACTGATAACACGAAGATAGTTTTGTGAAATTTGTGTCCCAGTGTGTTCTGCCCTAGCGTGTGGCACAAGTCCTGAACTGAGTCCTCGTACTCCACTGGCTGTCTCAAAATCAACAGAGGACTGTCCCTGGTCATGAGACACCTTTGACCTTTGGGAGAACAACGGGAACTATTATCATGCTTGAAGGGGGCAAGCACAGCTCTTCACAGGACGAGAACCATACAGTTGGTGGAATACACACAGTTGCAGATCAAAAAGAGAATGGACTGAAAGAACAAAGACAAGATGGACGCATTTGAGAATGGCGGACAATCCAGCCCTGAGTCATCATCATGAGAATCTAAGAGGAGAGGCTGCTAAAGACTTGCACGAGGCACATGAAGTCAAACTGGACACATTGATAAAGACTGCTGAAGCATTACAAAGTTGGTGGAGTATGGGACAAAAGGGATGGAAGTGTGTTTGGGTGCTGGGGCGGACATAACTGAGGAGTTTTGATAAAAGAGGGAATAATAAGGCTGCTTATTGACATTGAAACGGGGATAAAAAACAAAATACATCGATATGGACAGTGAAGATGCACTAATAATAACAAATCATACGACAGCGTGATCAGAAACTTTGCAAAGTGTACATTGATCGATAGAAATTAAATCATTTGAATCATAAATTTCTATATGTAACATAGCATTTCGAAGACATGATGAATCTAATTGAAATAATGAAATTTTATAATTGGACCGGTGAAAATTTGGATTCGGGCAACAGAAGGCTGAATTGCTAAACTTAATTGACCTTTATCAAAACGACAGAATTTAATTACACATCAATTGCGACTGATTTATAGGATGCATATTTGAGCTTGAAGGGGCCATAAGAAAGTTGGAATTCTGGATAGTCAGCAAAATAGTAATACAGGGCACTACTTAATTAAAAAAGAATACAGTAGGGTTTTTAAACAACAATTACAGTGACATGACCCTTGCGACAATTGATTTAAATGGCAATTTATAATAGGTACTTGGGGTTAGGATTAACAATCCATCCATCCATCCATTACTGGTGCGGCTTGTCCTTACGAGGGTCACGGAGGATTAACAATAATAATTAGAATTTGTCATTTCTGTAGAAATTGCGTGTGAAGGCGTAGAGGCTGAATAAAAATTCGGGGAATGCTACAAGATTGTGTTTAAATTTGGAACGTGTTGAAGTGGTCAGAAAATGGATGAAAATAGAGAAAGTATTCTGTAAAATTGGGCGTGAATTTTAAAGTTGAAAATTTGAAATTCATCAAAAGTGGAAAGTTGTGGAATAGGTAGCCATAAAATGAACGGTTCAAAAATTGAAATGGGTTGAGTCAGTGAGAAAATTAATTAGAAATTATAAGGGAAAAAAGGAAATTTTGCAAAATGTTACCGCAATGTTGAAAGTGAAAATGTGAAATTTTAATCTAGAAAGAAGGTGAATTGGAGGAATTATGTGGAAGAAAATGAGAAATATTGAATGTGCCATGAAGAATGAATGGTGAAATATTGGCTTAAAATTTGTAAATTTTTCAAAAAAACGTAAATATTTAGAATGTGTTAAAAGTGTTAAAAGTGGAATGAAGTGAATCCGATGAATTTGTAGAAGTAGTTAAGCTAAAAAATAAATAAATAAATAAATAAATAAAAAAAGAGGCAGAAGAATGCAGAAGAAGTTGAATAATAATAAAGTCAAGGCAAGTCAAGTTTATTTACGTATATAGCCCACAAGCAAGTCTCAAAGGGCTTCAAATGTACAAAAATTGACAATTTAAAGTACAGGAACAATAAGTGTGAAGGCCACAATGATGATCATGACAGTAAAAATATTTCTAATTGGTTTTGATAGGTACAAAGGGGGAACGTGGAAGAAGGTTTTCAAAATTTGTGATTTAGCGTGACTCCATTATCAAGAGTAAGCATTTCTTTTTGATTCTAAGAATTGGCATCTACAAAAATGAGAACGATAATCTTCAAGGTGATAGTGTAAGTGGCAGGAAGAAGCTGTGTATATTGTTTTTTAAACATTATTTTTAGTATCATTATTTTTTAGGAGGGTCAGTAATGCTTGTGAGGAGATGAATGAAGGAACTAGGTAACAGTAAAAGGGAGTGCTCTATAATTTTTTGGTTCTTTGCCAGAGGTAGTTATTTGGAGGGATGAATTTAAACTGAAAGCAAAATGGAACTGTTTAGTGGAAGAAATATGGGAAGGTGGAAATATTGAGGTTACAGCTCAACACGAAGTGTCAAATAGTCTAAGTGTGAGATGTGAGCAAACTAAATGGGGAGTTAAATCATGTTCCAGCATGCTGCATGTTGGCAAACGATGAGAGGACAGGAGACCAGACAATTAGATATTAATTTTGGATTTAAAATAAAAAAGGGAAATTTTAATTGAGGAGAAAATTTTGCGTAGGGATGGTTCCTTTTACAATTTAATATTTATGTGTGTGTTGGGGGATGACAGTTTGTCTGAAATGGTGTATGAATGTTAAGTCTGTGCTTATGGTGTTTGTGTATTGTGAATGGTCAACATGATTCAAAGTTGGGGTGATGTGATCACAGCAGAGGATAACATTCCTCTCACCTGAAAAATATAAAGATACTACAGATTTGAAAAAGCAAGATTGGTCGGGGCTAATTTTGGAATAAATATGGGTTTAGGATTACTCTGGGGCACCATTGACAACAAAAGACTTCAATGGAGAAGGCCCCATTCAAGATTATGACCAGACGTGACTATACCAGCATTGACAATCAAGACTCTGAGTCAAGACAGTGTATGACAACAACTCTGGACTTACCTGATAGTGTGACGAAATGTACGTGACGGAATTTGTGATGACTTGCTTTGTTTTGATGTTTTACCTAATTGTATTGCAGCCTCTAACAGCAACCCAGGGAGCAGATTGTGCTTTATTTGTTAAACTCGTGTTTACTTTGCAGGTTGTCAACTGCAGTCTTGGAGAATTTTGTGTCATGTCTGTGAACATGCATTAACAACTAACCCCTTACTTTTCATAATGAGTTTGTAAATGTGATCGTTTTCAGGACAGGCTCGGCAGGCTCCAGTTTTCAATTTCATACGTTTGACATGCGCCCGTGTGTGGATTCTTTTTTGTTTAGCATTATGAATTTTATTTCTTGGTATTATGGATGTTTATTGTCCGGAGAGCTGCATGCACAGCTACAGGAGGGTGATGGCTTTTGTTCATACAGCCATGTGAGATGCTGCCAGTCGAGTTTCAGGGACTGAGAATTGGTGATTCCAGGCCAGGATGGCATCTGGAGGTACACCGAAGTCCAGCTGGCGATGGGTATGTTACCATGGAAATTGTTATTTTTACTTTTAACCATAGTGCCACATTTTTTAGAATGTGTCAAAAGGGGAAAAAAAAAATAAAATAAATAAATAAAATAAAAATTAAAAAAAAAAAATTGAAAATAATAAAAAAACAAAGGGGGGAATTGTGAGATTTTAAGTGTTTTCAGAATTGAGTCTTCAACATGCGAGACGGAGGAGAAGAAGCAGCTTGGCAGAAATGAAGTGAATGGGAGACAACATCGTGAAATGGAGCCAAAGCCTGGTAACAAGTGTGGAGAGTTTTAAAATAGCTTATAATAAATTGTTGACCTTTCAAAACAGGATCACATAGGTGGGAGAGTATTAAATGTAAAAAAATTGGAACAATAACATACAGACTCCAAACGAATTTGGAACAGGTGGATAACTTATGAACGTTAAAGTTTGAATAACACATTATTCACGTGATTCATTTGCAGGATAAACAATGGAAGGGATTGATAAATTGAACACATTTAAGATGACTGCAGGAGTATTATGGCGAAAACAAATAGATTCAACAAAAGTTTTTCCCTATAAAATGGTGGCGTTTGGTTTGAAGTACATAGTCGCTTCAAAGGAGGAAAAGCATGAATTAAGATACGTGATTGATCAATGATTAAATGTTAGTCAAACAACAGATTGAATAAATTACGATGACTATGCTTTGAAAAGGCTATCCCTTATACCAGGGGTGTCAAATTTTTTCCCTGGCCGCATTGTAGTCATAGCTTCTTTTGGAGGGCGGTTATGACTGTCACCCCAAATAAATGTATGAGCACCTCATATTATATACAGTAAAAGCTACAAAATAAACTAACAAGTAATTCGTTTTCAAATCAGACAAGTAAAAAACTGGTCTACTATTTAAAAATAAAATATTATTAAAAGTGAAGACAATTTGCAATTCGAGTAATGACATGAATATGAAGCACAATTTGTCTTCGCGGGCCACATAAAATGATGTGCCTGGCTGCATCTGGCCCCCGGGCCTTGAGTTTGACACCTGTGCCTTATACAAAGGTAAAGAAGGATTAGAATTTGATAGAACAGATATGGACATTCACATATTCCAATAGAGTTTCAACTGCTTGCAATACTATTACAAATTAATTAACACTTGTGAGTGAATGCGGGATTGATTGATTGATTGATTGATTGATTGACTGACTGATTGACTGAATGACCGAGTGACAGAATGACCGAGACCAAATGACTGAGTGACCGAATGGGCGATCGTTCGATGTCTGTCTGTCTATGTGCATGTATGGATGTATGTATGTATTTCGTTATTTGTTTATGTATTTTTCTCTCACGTTTTCGTTTTCATCTTCCACTTCTTTCGGGAATCTTCTCGCTTTTTAAGAATCTCCCCTGCCATCTCTCCTTGATAGTTCCATGCTGTCACTGGAATGTCGTCTAGGCCAATTGCCTTTCCCCTCTCCATCTTTTACAAATGTCTGGGTATGAATTTTATCTATATTTATTTTTCTCGCTCATTGGCGGCCCCACAGAGGGACTTGAAGCGGCTCCACAGAGGGACGTGGTGGGCCGACAGAGGGAGTACGAACACATATGGGTTTTTGGTGACCTCAGTTTAACTGAGGTCAACAGAGGGTGTGAAGGAATAGGGAAAAAAGACACAAAACCCGCCTAGCCACAATACCAGATACGCTCACATCTCTTTGGATAAAGTATACAAGCAGACAAGTATATTCATGGAATCAACCAATAAAGCAGACATAACTAGACATTCTTTGATACAAGATAATAACAGAGGTTGCTACAACTTTATGATTCAATATGTATTTCTGTGCACTGCAAAATAAATGTATTTTGATATGTTGCTTACATAGCTTAATGACCCTTAAGGAACTGTGTAATGCATGCCTGATGTTTGTTCTCTAAATCATGGACACGGCCAGAGTCGTCTTGACCGTACAGTACTTGATTATATCTTGTGTTTTGATTAAATGTCATATGTCGCCTAATGCGAGACGCCAGCTTTTAGATTACTACTGAACGCTCTGCACAGAGGGAAATGTTTTGCCTAACAGAAAAGATATGGTGGAAAGCATGATTAAACTAAGAATATAATGATGTGAGCAAAGACATGAACTAACTTTGCATAGTCAGGGAACAGTAATAGATTAATGATGTTACAGCCAAAAAGCTCACATTAATTCGTACAAAATGACAAAAGTGAAAGAATGAGGTACGACAGCATATGTGCAAGAATGGAGGAGAATGTTTACAGGAAGGTCACTCGGAGATAAAAAACCAGCTGGTGCCAGAAGGAGACAGCCAAGGACTCGGCCAAAGATGATCACCAAGGCCGAAAGACGGGATGGAAGACCACAGCCCCCACACACACACCGAATCGTCCATACCAGCACCCACTCCGATGGAATCAAACTCTACTGCGAACTCGCCCCACCCCAACGACTCATCACCCATCAAACGCGCCCCACACCGGCATGAGCAACTGAATATAAGCAGACCAAAGAACCTTGAACGTTGCCTTTTCTGAATGGAGACTTTCTGCTCTTGAAAGGCCCAGCACTGTATTGTACTTTCCTGAAAACAGAGCTTTCTTAACAAGAATTATGATTGAACTCAACCAACCTGTGTAAGTCTAATTTCTGCTTCAGTGTCTTTGCATTTTCCTAAATCTGAAGAAATTAAACGAGCACGCAGTGAGTGAATTGGATAACAGGTGATTGGCAATGGCTTTTGCCGTGAGGCGCAGATAGCGCTCCCTAAATTGTGGACCAAAATCCAACACCGGGAATCATTTGGTAATCTAACCCCCCAATTCCAACCCTTAATGCTGAGTGCCAAGCAGGGAGGCAATGGGTCCCATTTTTATAGTCTTTGGTATGACCCGGCCGGGGTTTGAACCCACAACCTTCCAATCTCAGGGCGGACACTCTACCACTAGGCCACTGAGCTGGCTGACGCACAAGCCTCCATCGCGAGTTTTCCCGGAGTCGCCAGTTCTGTCGGCCCTATGCAGGTTGCGGCCTGCTAGCTCAACAGCGCTGTCGGGGATAGCGCTACGGAGCCATGATTCTGTGAAAATCATGACGTTGCAGTCCTTAATCCATCTCTTGGTGTAAATCCACAGCCGCAGTTCATCCATTTTGTCCACCAGAGAACAAACATTGGCGAGGAGTAAGCAGACATCTTTTTCCTTTTCCCTCTTTTTCAGACTCCAAGCCTGGAGAAAAGAGGCGCATCTGTATTAAAAACTGACCGGACTCCACAAGGTACAGATTGAGTTTTGCTATATTCTTGATTGTAGAAGTACCGTATTTTCCGCCCTAAAAGGCGCACCGGGTTATAAGGCGCACCTTCAATGAACGGCCCATTTTAAAACTTTGTCCATATATAAGGCGCACCGGATTATAAGGCGCATAAAATAGAAGCTATACTGCATCAAACTGAGGTTGACTAGGGTTGCGGTATGCATCCACTAGCCAATAACCAACGAGCCCTCTGTAAACAATCGCGTTTCTCAAACGATCTCCTATAAAATGATCAGAACTGACTAAAGTTCGATCTAACGCATTGGTACTACTTACCTATGTTTCCCTTCCATATCGATCCGTAGATTTACTCGAAACATTAACAGAGCAGCCTATTTTGACATGAAATAGCCTGGTACGTATAGCAGCTATCGCAATAGCATTAGCCATCCGCAAAGTCTCACGAGCCTCAGCTCGCAATCTCCCATGAGCCTCAGCAAAGTGTAAACAATCGCGTTTCTCAAACGATCTCCTATAAAATGATCGGAACTGACTAAAGTTCGATCTAACGCATTGGTACTACTTACCTATGTTTCCCTTCCATATCGATCCGTAGATTTACTCGAAACATTAACAGAGCAGCCTATTTTGACATGAAATAGCCTGGTACGTATAGCAGCTATCGCAATAGCATTAGCCATCCGCAAAGTCTCACGAGCCTCAGCTCGCAATCTCCCATGAGCCTCAGCGAAGTGTAAACAATCGCGTTTCTCAAACGATCTCCTATAAAATGATCGGAACTGACTAAAGTTCGATCTAACGCATTGGTACTACTTACCTATGTTTCCCTTCCATATCGATCCGTAGATTTACTCGAAACATTAACAGAGCAGCCTATTTTGACATGAAATAGCCTGGTACGTATAGCAGCTATCGCAATAGCATTAGCCATCCGCAAAGTCTCACGAGCCTCAGCTCGCAATCTCCCATGAGCCTCAGCAAAGTGTAAACAATCGCGTTTCTCAAACGATCTCCTATAAAATGATCGGAACTGACTAAAGTTCGATCTAACGCATTGGTACTACTTACCTATGTTTCCCTTCCATATCGATCCGTAGATTTACTCGAAACATTAACAGAGCAGCCTATTTTGACATGAAATAGCCTGGTACGTATAGCAGCTATCGCAATAGCATTAGCCATCCGCAAAGTCTCACGAGCCTCAGCTCGCAATCTCCCATGAGCCTCAGCAAAGTGTAAACAATCGCGTTTCTCAAACGATCTCCTATAAAATGATCGGAACTGACTAAAGTTCGATCTAACGCATTGGTACTACTTACCTATGTACTACTTACCTTCCATATCGATCCGTAGATTTACTCGAAACATTAACAGAGCAGCCTATTTTGACATGAAATAGCCTCGCGGGTACAACAGCTATTCGGTGACGCCCCCTGACTACAGTTGCCGTAATGCTGGGAAGCGATGCGACCTTGTAATTTACTAGTCGTACTAAAACGTACTGAAACATTTTGGCAGAGCACTGTGTACAACCAGTATGGATCAACAAATTCATCAGTTGAGCCATATATAAGGCGCACTGGCCTATAAGGCGTACTGTCGGCTTTTGAGAAAATTTTAGGTTTTTAGGTGCGCCTTTTAGGGCGGAAAATACGGTAATCACAACTGCCTTGCGTTATCTTTGGAAATTGAGCTGTTATTGGTGGTTTGAATATACTTATGTATGCTTATCTACTGTCGAGCATATGCAAAAAGCGTATGTCGTAATTGCAATCTTCAATATGAAACTTGCATTTATGACATGTCATTGCCTTGACTTTCACACTCCGGAAACCGGGGCGGATGTCAAAGTGCAAAATAAAACCCAGGTTTACCCTGTACATTTTCATCATTTGGATAACAATTTGTAGAACAAGCAATTTTATCAGTACTATTTTAAAATAATGTGATTGGATATGTACAACAGCCAAATTAATTTGCACCACATTCAAAGGCACAGACAGAATGCCATCGGGTTTTTTTTTCAAACAGGGCAAAGTTTATCATTGGACAATGGTTCATTTGAATCTTGCAGCTAACATTTGCTTCATTCTTCAACGGCTAGGGAGTGAGTGTGAAACACCCATGATAGGGAAAAGTAAGTTTTTTTTTTGTAGGCATTAGTCATAGCAGAGGTCATAGCTGCAGTAATTTAAGTGGGTATTTTATTTCTATTTCTCTTTATTCTCAGAGTTTCTGAAGGTCATCGTGGAGCCCCTTCTGGCAATCCCTGGGCTGAGGAGCCTCAACTCTCGTTCAGAATGCAGGGAGGAGAATCTTCCGCGGATCCGCGGATTTCCGTGTTTTTTTCCGTCGGGAGTATCATTTTCGTGAATCGTGTAGATCCGTTGAGAAAAATTTTTTTACATGGGGGAGGCTGTCACTGTCAAAGTCACTGTTTGTTGCGACAAAAGCCGCCTTATTTTGAGTGCTGAATGTGAACATGTTTCACCCAATCCAGCCATGCAGGTACAGTGGCAGCACAGCAGGATCTGACCATCTTTCGCTATTGCTACCCAAGGTCTGAGGGGAGGATCATTCATCCGTTGAGTGTTTTACCTGAAACAGATAATATGACATACCTTATATTATTATCAGTCCCTAATTTGGATATAATATACAAGCCTAGACCTCTTACTGTCCATTTATGCATATTTTACCTGCCATTTGGTAAGTTTTCTCATGAATCATTCATTTTTGAACAAGAGGCCTTTTGTAATAAAAAAAAGCTTAACAATGTGAGTTTTCATTAGAATCACTAAAGTAGTTTTTTCACAATCACACTGTTACTTCCACGTGCGTGCTTTTTCCTTACCTTGGTCATGAGAAGAAATCGATTCTTGTTTAGGATCTGCCATATCAGCCCATCATGCACAAAACCTGCTGTAAAATACTTGTAGGCATCCAGACACTTGTATGCCTTAAGGTCCTTTTCAGTGTACGGAGATGGTGAATCGACGAGGTAATTATAAATATCTGGATATGAGAGTTCAGGCAGGTCGGCTGTTGCAAAATGCTCGGGCGATTTTAGCATGCTTCTCGGTAAAAGGTACGGATCCGTTGTGCCAACAAGGTTCAACTTCTCTCTGTAACGTTTCTTGGATTCTTCATCCAAATGCCCAACTTCGTTGGATAGCAAATCAGCCATAATTCGGATGAAATCGGTGAAAATGTAGCGCAGAAATCAAACAATCTATACAAACACGTAGGAACGAGCTGACGAGTTGACCGCCAAGATGGCGGCATAACACAAAATCACGTGATAAAACCACGTGACTGCAAAGCCTCTATAGACAAACAAAAACGAAAACGAATGAAAGCTACAAAAGACACTTTTCTGGTAGACCAGGATAGTGACACTTTTTACCAAAATGCAGGCAGAGGACAGAAAGGCCAGAGAGGGCGAGCAATGTCTAACAGAGGAGGCTTTAGAGGCCGAGGGAGAGGAGTTGTGCAACCTCCAATAGAATGCTGGAATTGCGGAGAAAACGGTCACATGGCACGTGACTGCACAAATTAACAAAGACAGTTATGGCTAGGCCAAAACCAAATCAAATCAGGTTTCCATGTAATGAAGTGGGAACCTGGCTGCCAAAATTAAAGAGAAATTAGCTTAAATATACAGGAGATATTTGTGTTAAAAGGATAAAGTAAGATAAAGAAACACTGAAGTTAAAATTGGCTAAATAAATGGAAAAGAATTACGAATAGCTTCTAAAAGTAAAATAAAGAATAAATCTGACAAGTAAGACGAGCAAAAAGTTGTTCTTAGTGGGATCTATGTGGTCTTATACGTATGTTGTGCGTCATCCTTTTGTGTTGGTGTGTGTGCGTGTGCGCGCAGAGGATCCTCATGAATGTTGTGTGTATGAGTGTGAGTGCGATGTGGGTCCTATGGAAGAAATCAGTAATGGAGAATGTTCAGGAGGCTGTTGAGCGATAATAGGGAAATTGAGAAGTAGACGATGATGTGTTTAAGTTGGTTGGAGAAACTAAGATGAGCAGTGTGTGGAAGTAGAGAAAATAAGACGTGTGTGGCAGAAAGTGACTAGAACGGTGGTTTGATAGGATGAGAATAAGAGACAGCAAATGTTGTGTAGAAGACAGTGAAAGATGTCGAATGTGAACATGATGAAGGGGGCAACAGCAAAGTTGGCCTGCCCTTTGAGAAGGTGAGACTGATAAGCGTGCCTGCGTTCGCGCGTAGTCGCGGGGCGGGGCTGTGCGCTTGGGCCTTTGCTATGCTCGTGTGGGCGGTGGGCCGGCATCATGGTTGTTGCAGGAAATGGCCAGCCTGTGACCAATCAACATTGATGCTGCGCCCCCCCCCCTCGCACGAGGGGTGCTATGGCTGCGGGCGAAGCAGGGAAAGTGTGAGTTTCTCAGAGTATGTTTGAATATTTGTAACAGGGTGATGCTTAAGGAAGATGTGACAATATTTGCATGAAGGATAATAGACACTGATGAGAAAAAAGTATAACCAAAAACGTCAAAACAGAGGATGATGTTGGCGCAGCGTTGTTTGTTGGTATTGTTTGTGAGCTGTGGCTGCTGTTTTTGTGTTGTCTGTGTGCTGTCAGTGTTATGTGTTAAAATTGGCTAATGTAGGTGCACAAAAGAATTTGCTAGACTGTAGTCTATCTGATTTGCACCGCAAAACAAAAGCAATTTTGTGAAAATAAGAAGAAAAGAAAGGCAAGCAATTTTTTGGTGGGCAGAAACTGGTCCACACTGCATTAATGCCTAGCCCTGATGAAACAAAATTTGAGAGATGGAAAGAACTTGCTTTCTGGAATTGGATGAAGCGAAATTATTAAATAACAACATTTCAAAGCTAAATTTAGAAGAAATAGTCGATTGGTTGTGTCAAGACTACACAAGTTTTTACATTTGAGAATAAGAGAGTGATTGAGTTAGTTAATGTTAAGAAACAACAACAATTGACTATTATATTAATTTACTGGCGGTTATTTTGTTGGTTTTTATCTTTTTATCTTGATTGGTTTGACACCTTGAGGGAGAAAAGATTAGGATGTGGAACACGGGTTGAGACAACCAGTTACACACGCAAAGCATGTGTGCACTGGGACACTGAGAAGCATTTTGAAAGGTGTGTCAAATTAAATGAAGATGAAATCATATGTAGTAATACAACACTTTACTACATATGGATGCTCTAAATCAGTGGTTCCCAAAGTGGGCGGTACCGCCCCCCTGGGGGCGGTGGAAAGATCTGGGGGGGCGGTGAGGAAGAAAGGGGCGGTAGGGGGGCGGCAGTCGATTTGTACACAACACGCCGCTCTGGCCCAGTCAGATCCGACAGCATAGACTACAAAAGCAAAAGCTCAGGTTTGTAATTTCAAGCTTGTAATGTTCAGAATTTTATCTTATAATAAAAACCGCATTCTGGCGGTCAACATCATCTTGAGTTCAAGTCAACATGAAATTGGGGACTCGCCAGAACGCGCCGTGTTGTGTTGTGTTGTGTTGAGCTGGTTAGGGCAGTGGTCCCCAACCACCGGGCCGCGGACCGGTACCGGGCCGCCAAGCCGCACAGAATTTTTTTTTTTATCGACGATCAATTAATTCAGGTCAAGACACTCGTCCCGGTCACGTGACATGTTTCCCCAGTCGAGCCCGCAAAGCTAATATGTGGCGACAGGCTAACTAACCAGGCAGTGAAGCATTCAAAACTGCTTCAACACATGGAGACCAAGCATCCTGCAATAAAAGACAAACCTTAAATCACTTCGGGTGTCATTGTCTCCGATTACGTCTAGATGGGACCGGCTCGTTTCTGAGAAACAAACTCAGTGCTCCCACTAATTCAACGTAATGGTAATGATATTATAAATGTATTATTTATTTATTTATTTATATAAATGTATTATTTATTTATATAAATGCCGGTCCTTTGGGGGGGGGGGGGCGCTAGGAATTCACTGGGAAGCCAAAGGGGGCGCCAGCCTGCAAAAGTTTGGGAACCACTGCTCTAAATCATACAATTGAGTAAAATAAAACATACATTTTGATTTTCATTCAAATTGCTAAGATTCTTGTGATAAACGATGAGAGAATGATTGAAAAGAAACTACAAGAAACTACAAGAAACTACAACTAAGCTAGTTGTGGAAGCAGTCCAATTGCCACGAAAAATAGCTATATGCACGTGTGCAGGGCACACATGAGACTGATAAGGTGCCAAGAGGTAACAAGCTTGCGGACGGAACCGCATAGCTGTAGTGCAAAAGACGCTTCAAATTTTGTACACACAAGAAGCAGATTAAATTACTGAAACGTTTTTAAAAATGTGCAGCGACAAAGTCCATAGACTGAAATTCGATTATGGACGAGAAGAGGGGCAAGAGTGGAGAATGGTATCTATAAATGACCAGAAGACTGACCTATCCTACAAAAAACCTATACAAGTGGGCAGCAATATTGAGCCATGGTTGTGTGTCGCATGGCTCAAGAGGGGGGATAATGGGGCAGTTCAGTCAGCTTTATACAACATATGAATTGATTCATATTCAAAACATTTATAAAACAAAATTTTTGTAGAGTTTAACATGTGCTAAACACAATCCACAGGGTTATAATGCCTGGTCATAATAGATGCATTCTCAAAATGGTTTGAATTGGCTTCAACAAAAACACTGAATGCCTTAACAGTGGCAAAAAACGTTATGTAAAGAAATAATGCCGAGATATGAGATTTCAGAAATTAATTCTCATGACAGGACATAAAGTGTGAAAATGTCCATGGAAAAAACTGGAAGATCATGGACAAAATGTTTAGACCCGGTCAAACTGTTCATAAATATTACAATTACTGTGGGTTTAACCCCGTATAAAATTGTTTGGGCGACAATATAGATTACCATGTTTTGGAACCAAGTGGGAAACTAAGGATGATTAAAATTTGGTAGAAATAAAAAAGAAAAAAAAGGAAACAATGTTGTTTAAAAGATCAATTTGACCTTTGCAGGATGATCTGCTGTGTCGGATCTGGACTGCAATGAAAATATGATGTTTATATGTGTACTTTGTCAACAACCACTGTAGATGTTAAAGAATGGGATGATTATATCTAAAATTAATGTGGATATTTTGTTTCAGGTAACTATAAGAGTTACTGAAAAACGAAACAATTGATTGCTAATGGCAAAACAAGCTGTAAAGACAAGAAGCAAAAATTGAATATGTCATATGTATGGATTTGCAACCGATTCTTTATGTTGTATCGTTGCCATTGACCAAAGATTGTGTGAAATCTGTCACATCTACTGATTGTGAAATGTGTGACAGAGCATTCTATATAGTAATATCCATTGAAAAAAGAAAAAAGAAGCCATTGCTTTCAGAGAATGTAGTCAAGCTAAATTGTATATGTATCAACATGCCAAGATCTGGGAAAAAGCTGGAAAAACAAACAAACAAAATGTCTTTAAATTTGAGAGGCGACGATGATCTGACTGAAATTGATGCAATCAGAGTCCCCAGAGGAGTTCCTGATTAATAAGAATTAATTGCAGGATGGGAGTCTTCCATTTGCTGGTGGTGTACGATGAACAAAAACGTCGACATGATAAATTACAACCATTGCAACATGCAGAAATTGCGCAAACGGACACAAGCGGGACTTGAGGCAGTGCACGGACAGCTAGCCACGCCTTCCCTAATGTCAATCCAGAACCCCAATGCTCTTGTTATGTTGGTGTCTGAGAAAGGAAGGGTCTGCGCAATGTTCAGAGAACAATGCTGCACCTTCATCCAGAACGACACCGCCCCTGATGGGAGCCTGACGAAGGCGATTGCAAGCTTGCAATCCCTCAAAACGAGGATGAAAGAGCACAACAAGTGGATGACTGCTTTTGGGAAGTATAAAGCCCTTGTGTCCTCAATTACTGCTATACTCACCTTGTGTGGTTGTTGTTGTATTCCATGTCTCCGTGCTCTGTTTAATCGTCTCATCACTACAGCAATATCGCCCATGGAAGACAAGATGGCCGGGGTATGCCTCTAATGTCTGAACGCCAGCATGTTGATGATAACGATGATGATGATGGAATTTTTGCACTTGGGTCTACAGACTTCTTCCCAGATCTGGGTGTTTCCGAATGATAATATCGCAACGTTTATCCTTTCTTGGTGTAAACTTATTTGTGCTCATACTTGTGATCCTACGGCTGAAAATCTTTTTGAAGTGGCCGGTTTTAGGTGATAAGATGGTCTCTGAGAACTTATGATAATCAGGAGGGAATTGTTAGAAAAATGTATATATATGTTATTATGCGTTCTCTAATCAATGCTTTACCGCAATATTACTGCAATATATGCTTGCTGTTTGGCCTTGCTGTTTTTATGATGTACCACAGAAGAGAAAAGGTACGGCTGGGCCAGGAGAGAGGTCAGACAGGACGCAGCTGATAACTCAGCAAAAAGAAGACATCTACCGAGACAGTTCCTTCTTAACAAAGACCGCTTTGTTAGACAACATGCCTCATTGCTGTCTTGCACTTCAGATGAACCTACAAGTGACCATCAAAGTCTGGGTTTTCCAAGCTATCTTGATCGTTAGATTATGTTTGTGCGTATCCAGTAATTAATAACCTAGCTTGTCTCATCCTACACAAGGTCGTAAAACCTCCCTTGCTAGAGCTCAAGGACTTTCTCTTCTCAACTCAAACTCCTTTTTCTCACGTTCTTATTATTTTGCTTACGAGGCAAAGCCCACGTGCTCCCCCCCCCCCCCTTCCTTTAGGGGCTTTCGTCTCATAATTGTGGGCAGGGCAAATCCAAATAAAAAGAGCGGGAGTGTACACAGATATTTAGTGTTGTGAGATTGTTGTAAACTATCTGTACTGCACTCCTCGCGAGAAAAGACTTGATATTCTGTCTCACTTGTGGTTTGTTTGCTGATGCTCTTCTCTTAATAGTTGTTCAGTCAGCGATTTAAACCTGACACTATGTCATCACCATATATAAAAATGTCTAGTTATGCCTGCTTTATTGGTTTGGTTTTAGCCGGGTAGCATATAGACAAAATGCTCGCAGAAATATGTGTCATATGTGTAGACATTAGAGCCAAAGATATTTTAACCGGTTTTCATTCAGAGAAGACTACACTTAAGCATTTTATTAATGTTCTACTGCTCTTGGGAAAGTTCCATATTCACAAAGCAAAGGTTAGTAATTTGTCTCCACTTCTCACTATTTCTTTGTTTGAGCTGAAGTAATATGTCCGTGTTTTGACTCGTTTCTAACAAGAAAAGTGTGCGTACATTGTTATTTTTAGAAAAAAGTCTTTGATGTGTCCTTATACCAAATTGAATCCGTCTTTGAATCTTATATTTTGTGCTGCTTTGACGAATTTATCCTTTGATCTGTTTGATATGTTCATTCTACAAAAGAAAACTTGAATGTTTGTATAAAGTTTGCAAAACGAAAAACGGAGCGGCTCGACCATTGCACCCAGCCATTCTCGGTGTGTTGCGTTCAGGAAACTCACTTCAGCTCGGAGGGCGGGCCACTTTTTAAATGAACGATGTTCATTCAACTGTATCCAATCGGCACACGGATGACTTTTCGATGTATGAAAAGTGACAGTTACGTAACCATTAGATTAGAATTCCAGTCGAACAATGATGGACATTTTCAAATTTGACGAGATTTCAAGCACAGTTCAGAAGGCACCCTCGTTAGTACCTTGAAGGTGGCGTGCCGGTGGTGGAAGGTCTTGAAAATAGTTGAACTAAAGCGTGACAAATCGTGCCGTCAGTAGTGTTTCTGATTTCATTCAAAGAGACATTTGGGCGTCACAGAACGGGCCACTCGACGATGCCTAGCATTAGCACAGAGACTTTTCCGCGTTTTGTTCCGGTACGTAAAGTAGACAAAAACTTAGTCAACAAGCCCCCAGTGAGGAAGCCCGCTCTACCCGGGACAGTTTGTTGTTCCGCCTCGCGGATTACTTGGCGTTGCCACAAACGCACGCAGACACACAAAATCGACGAGGGGGCACAACGTAACCGAACCTTCGCTGTTATACTGAGCCCGAACAGGTGAGTCCGGTGGCGCGGAGTTCGATTGGGTCAACCTTAAACAAGAGCCGAGCGGCAGGCTCGCTTCCACGCGGCCGCTCTGCGCGTCTATACAAAAGAGCCGACGAGGAGCTCCTCGGAGCCCCAGATGAGACCTCACCGGGTCCGCCTCGACTTCCGTTGTGAGTTGGACTGTGCAGCACGCTCCCCCTCCTATTTTTCTTGTTTCCAGAGCGGCCACCCGAGATGCCGCTTCTTCACAGGAAAGCCTTCGTCCGCCAGGAGCCTCCGGCCGACTTGCGTCCCGACGAGGAGGTCTTCCTTTGCCGCATCACCCATGAAATCTTCCGCAGCTACGAGTGAGTCTGACCTGGCCGGCTGGCTGGTCCGCCAGCGCCACGGCTGTCGTTATTCACGGACACCAATATCACCTGAACCCGGCGTCGTGACGTCACGGCACGTTGGTCCGGTCCTCCTCACGAGCTCACTATAAACTCCCACACAAAGTACTTGAGTCACAACCATTTGTGTTTCTATCGAAGCAGTGGCAGGTGTATCGTTAGCAGAGTTAGCTCGACGCTTAGCTGTCACTTGTTAGCTACTTTTAGCCGCTAACTGCTAACAGGCCAAGCACGTTGGATACGTTCCCTTCTTAAAGGGCAAGAGCACGCTGACTTCATTCGATTTTAGCACCGTGAGCGAGTGGATTAAAGATTCAAGAATTTTTATTAGCCATGTTTGAGCGTGCTAAACAAGGAATTTGACTTCGGTACATCTCAGCCTCTGTTCAACATTTGGGTGACTAACAACACTCAGGACATGGGCGAAAATTGACAAATATTCTCAAACATCCCCTGATCTTAAACTCCCAGGAGGGCAAGGAAAAACTCAATACTCCTACTAGGGGAAATGTGAAACCTTGAGAAGAGACCACAAATGGGAGGATCCCTCTTCTAGGATGACCAGGCTGCAATGGATGCAGAGTGGACACATAGTACACATAATAAAGACAATTCAAAAAAGGCATCGAGAGCAGGATGTTATTGCACAGCAATGACTCTGAGATTCTAAGAGTGGTGTGAGTTCATCAGAGCGACAGCCTGGAGGAAGAAGCTGTCTCTGTGTCTGCTGGATTTGGCGTACAGAGCTCTGTAACGCCGTCCGGAGGGGAGTAGTTCAAACAGACTGCAACCTGGGTGAGAAGGGACTGTAGAGATGTTACTTGCACGTTTCCTGGTCCTGGACAGGTACAAGTCCTGGATAGATGGGAGGTTGATCCCAATGATCTTTTCTGCAGTCCTGATTGTCCGTTGCTTTCTGTGCTTGTCTTGTTTGGAGGCCGATCCAAACCAGACAGTGATGGAGGTGCAGAGGATAGACTGGTTGATGGCAGTATAGAAGGTCTTCAGCAGCTCCCGTGGCAGGTTGAACTTCCTGAGTTCTCTCAGAAAGTACAGCCTCTGCAGGGCCTTCTTCCGGACAGATTCTATGTGGCTGGTCAATTTAAGGTCCCGAGAGATTGTGGATCCCAGGAACTTGAAGGTGTCTGTGGAGAGAATAGTATTACTGCGGATAGTGAGGGGTGAAGGGTCTCGCCTGAAATCCATTGTCATCTCCATGGTCTTGAGCGGGTTCAGCTCCAGCTCAGCTCTTGATTGTGCTGCAGGAGGTCCTGTTGTGTGGGTGACTGTTCAAACCTGCAGTAAAACCTTTTTAGCTGGTTTGCAAGCCTTGGGTTCTCCACAGGATGAGGGGTTGGTTTCTTGAAGCCCGTGATGCTCTGCAGACCTTTCCACACTGTTGAGGGATCAGGATTGGCAGAGAGGTGTCTCTCAAGGCTCTCCCCGTAACATCTTGGCTTTCCTGACCTCTCGGTTCAGTGTGTTCCTGGTCTACTTGAACAGGTCCCGGTCGCCACTCCTGTAGGCCTCCTCCTTAGCTTTGCGCAGCCTCCTGAGGTTCGGTGTAAACCAAGGTTTGTCGTTGTACGTGCAGAAGGTCTTAGTCTGCACACACAGATCCTCACAAAAACTGATGTATGATGTGTCAGTGAGTTCATGCAAGTCTGAAGTTGCAGCTTCAAAAACTCCCCAATCGGTGCAGTCTTGGAGGTCCTGCTTTGACTCCACTGTTCACTTCCTCACAGTCCTCACCACAGGCTTAGAAGTTTTTAATTTCTGCCTGTAGGTCGGGATCAGATGAACTAGACCAAGGGTGGGCAAACTTTTTGAGCTCGCGAGCTACTTTTGAAATGACCAAGTCACAAAGATCTACCCACTAAAAAAAAAAAATATTTTGTGTGTGTGTGTGTGTGTGCTTGTGTGTTAGGGGTGTAACGATTCATCGATACACATCGATTAATCGATATAATGCTCTACGATTTATTGGCATCGATGCTAAACGTAAACATCGATTTATATCGCCGTGTTTGACCTCGGACATTAGACGCGACTTTATTTTGAAATCCAGTTCATTGTTGCTTGCTTCCTCTTTCCGGGAGCAGTACGCGACGTGTTGTGTTGTGAGCAGAGCAGGCACGTGAAAGGGGAGCCGACAACTACGCGGCTACTGGGCTGGTGCTATGGCTAGTGTCCAAGAAGACGAGGAAATTCGCTCCCCTTTGGGCTTCAAGTCATTCGTTTGGAAGCACTTTGGATTCCAAAGAAAAGATGGCTCAACGGACAATTAAAATTATTGTAAATAAATAGTTCAGTAATGCACTTTAAAGTTAATGGTATTACAAAAAAAGAAAGAATATTCATTTTTCTTTACTTATATGAGAAAAAATATAGGAATTTGATAAAGTTCAGTGTTAAAATAAGCACTTTGTATACTACAATACTCTTGTAATTTCCTAAATAAAGAGTTAGCAGTACCTTGTTGATTTTGCGTATGAATTGTTATAAATCAGGATATTGTTCTATATTTTTTATTATAGGAGCACTATATCGTGATGTATCGTGAATGAATCCCAGCAGGCTTTAAGATATCGGCAAATATCGTATCGTGGTTCTTTGTATCGATATGATATCGTATCGTGACAAAACCCGCGATTTACACCCCTAGTATGTATGTGTATATATATATATATATATATATATATATATATGTATGTGTGTGTGTGTGTATGTGTATGTGTGTGTGTATATATATATATATATATATATATATATAATATATGTATGTATGTGTGTGTATATATAATGTATGTGTGTATGTATATATATATATATATATATATGTGTGTTTGTGTTGTGTTGTTAGCGCCGTTGTTTGTACACGCGTCAAGTGCGGAAAAAAAAAAATAATTATCACGCGATCGACCAATAGTGGCTTGGCGATCGACCGGTCGATCGCGATCGACGTATTGCGCACCCCTGAACTGGACAGTGGTCCGAGAGTCTGTTGGATTTTGGTCCACAATTTGGGAAGCGCGCTATCCGCGCCTCATGGCAAAAGCCATAGCCAATCACCTGTTATCCAATTTACTCACCGCATGCTCGTTTTATTTCTTCAGTTATAGGAAGAGGCTAAGACACCGAAACGAAATTTAGACTTACACAGGTTGGTTGAGTTCAATCACAATTCTTGTTAAGAAAGCTCTGTTTTCAGGAAAGTACAATACAGTGTTCCTTGAAGTGAGAAGCAGCAGTTCGTCCATCTTGTTCGCCAGGGAGCGGACATTTGCCAGATGAATTGATGGTAGGGGAGAACGGAACCCTCTCTGCCTCAGCTTTACGAGGGCTCCGGCGCATTTGCCACGCCGCCGCCTTCGACATGCTAGCTTGTATAGCACCGCCGCTCCGGCTAAAATCTCCGTCAAACAGTCTGGATCAGAGAAAACTGGAGAGAAAATACAAGGAGAAGACTGTCCGATGTTTAACAGTTCTTCTCTGGTAAAAGTGATCCGGGATGGACAGCAGAAGACACAGAAAACACAAAATAAGACAAAGTAGCAGAGAGTGTCTCACCGAGGCGGCCGTCCGCGGCACCATCATGAATGGACACTCGTGGTCCTCATTTGATGGCTACAGAGAAACTTCGGCTCCCTAAATCTGTCGCCATCTTGCCCTCAGTGAATTTTTCGAGAGGACCATCCTTTGCAACAGCCTGGTGTGGAGCTGTTCCTTGACAGGCCGAGCGGGTCTCACCTACCTGGAGGCAGTGGAGAGCGAGCGACGGGCTAAGCAGAGCCTTCAGAACTTTCCGCACTCACTGGTGCGGCCACTGCTGCACCTGGCAGCACTTGGCCGTCGCAGCCGCCTGAGCGAGCTCTGCGAGGATGTCTACAGCTTTGCCAAAGACCGCTTCTTCCCCGGTGAGACGGTGGACGTCAGCGGACGCGACGAGGCCAGGTAGGACGCAGTCGCTTGAATGTCTCCTGCAAAGCAGCACGGTTCGCCTCTTGGCAGGCAACCACTCATCGGAGCTCACAATGCTCTACACACACAAAATGCACACGTTTGTGTGTGTTTTAGGCATATGTGCGAAATCCTTCAGGTCCACTCGTCACATTCCAGCACAAACGGAGCATCAACCGTTAACGGACATAATAAGTCATCCACCAGCAACGTCATCGTCATCAGTGACAGCGATGATGACGAAGCCGCCGCCTTTCAGAGTCCCAGCAGGTTCGAGTTTGTTAGCCTGTCAAGTCCCAAATTGGAGTTGTCTGACTCGTTCTCACCACCGGTGCGCTTGAGAAACCACAACATGAATGTGATCGCTGGGCTCTTGTAACGCTAAACAAAAAAAAAATCACTGATGCCAAAATAGTTTGTACCCATTTTATTGGCCCACTGATCAAATCAGAACTGCTACTGAAATGCTCAGCTCCATTGTTCTCTAAATACCCACCTGAGCCGAGCCTTAATTTTTCTGCTGACTCACTAGATTCAAACGGGAGTTGAAAAATTACTGCCATGCATTTGCGGGCCACATAAAATTATTCTGTGGCACGTCATATAACCGTGTGTGTAAACAGAAAAAGGAAGAGGCCTCTGAGTCCATCGGCGTTCAAGTACGAGGTAAGGATCATGACTGAGGAGCACAGCGAGCCGTTTGTCGTCAGAGCCAATCAGATCAGGTGCGCCCCACCCCACCCGCCCTCCTGTTCCCATATTTGAGCAAAGGTTTGATGCGGCACCTTTGTTGCGTTCAGTCGCAGGAAAAACGTGATGTCGCGCGAGCGCCTGAAGCTGCTGCTCAAGCAGCACTGCGAGCCAGCCGACGGGATGGTTCGGCTCAAGGTAAGGAGCCCCCCAACAACGCGTCACTTCCTCTCATGTAACTTTCTCTGCCTCCGCCAGGCATCCAGCGTGGTCAAGTACCGGTTGGCCGAGCAGAACCTTTCCCACTTCTTCCCGGATGAGCCTCCCCGGTTTCCCTGCAGCATCAAGAATGAGGCGGGCTGCTTGCCGGCACAGGTGCGAGCAAGTTTTAGCGCAGGCCATACTAAGGGCAGCCCGCCTCGCGAGACAAAGCCACGAACAACGGCCTCGCTACTAACACGATAAATTAAAATATTTGCGGCTTTGTGTAGTCCTCCGCGAAAGTGGACCAATTATCTTTACAAAAAATGCAAGTAAGGCCGGGGTCTGTTTTTACATCAAACATGAATGACGATTCGGACGAAAATCCATCGGTGTCCGAATGTTTTCACCTGAGCGTACTAAACGTCAGGCCGGCACGTGGTTGCTGAAGGCGACGGCAGCGGAGAATCTGAAGCTGCTGCAGCAGGAGGAGGAGATGATGCCCAAGGCCGGGCTGAAGACGGCCCAGGAGGAGGCGGCCAAGTTGAAGGAAGAGCAGAGGCAGCGCTTTGAGCAGGACAAGCAGAAGAGAAGAGAGGAGAAGGAGCGCCGCAAGCAGGAGAAGGATCTGGTGAGTCTTCCCCAAACAATTGAAATCCTCAACTCAAAATATCTTTTATTTTACTGGTTCTTTTATCACAAACAAATTATTCAGCTTTCATTACCTGACATGTTTCGGCTATCACTTCCGCCTTCATCAGAGTGATTGACTTGACTTGACTCTAATGAAGGCGGAAGTGATAGCCGAAACATGTCAGGTCATGAAACCTAAATAATTTGTTTGTGATAAAAGAACCAGTAAAAGAATTGACAATTGAAAACAAGCTAACTATCAAAATATCTTTGCCGCTTGACTTTGTATTTTTCTTTTTGAATAAATCTATAGTCGGGATTTATTTTGTACCATCGTATTAAATTCATCGTAATTGTCAGGTCTAAGTACCATCAGACATTAAACCACACGCTGGAAGGAAGAGGAGAAGACAACCAGAAGAGGTTTACTCGCGAGGAGAACGATAGAGAAAGGAAACTCAGTTACAATCTCCATCAATTCTGAGTCCTTACTTCACGTGCTCGTCTTTTTAATGTTTTGGTTGCCCTGGTTACAGAAGCGTTGCTACACTAAAGGGAGGGGAGATTGTGTCTGTAGCAATGCTGATTAGCTAAGGAATGTAGTGTGGTGTGAATTAGCACTACATTGTCGGCCCGTGGCCCCCGCAGAATTTGTCCTCTTTCCTCAACCAGCTGTCTTCCCCCATGGTTGGCTGACTCGTCCTCGAGTGTGATCAGATAACTTGAATTGCTGCTTTGCTGTGGAACAATGCAACTAAAACTTTGCTAACTTTATCTACTTGGTAAATTAACACACAATAATAATGAGTAACTTGTCCTAAACACTTCAACACACATTAAGTAAATGTGAGGTAACTGGTATGCAGTTCCTTAAACAAACATTGAGTAAATATGGGATAACTTGTATGCAACTACTTCAAACTGTATATAACACTTAACAAAGAAAAACAGTTCTGATCAACAACAATCTATGAACCAAACCTACAGTTAACTAAAAGGAATGAAGTTTCTTTGAACCAAATAAGAACATTTCGCCTATGCAAATAAGCTCTGCTCATTGTTAGTGAAGGCCTCTTACAGGAACAAAAACACACAGACAACATAAGGACAGGAAGGATACATATGGCTGACAGGGATCAAAAGACATCCCTGTCACTAAAGAGGAAGAACCTAGATAAAAGGAAAGTCATAAACTCGTAAAGACAAGGCCTCCAGGTCTGGCAGGCCAAGGCTTCACTTAAATTATTCCAATAGTAATTCATCGTATTGAATTCCAATTCAAAAGCATTGAAAATTGTTTTACATGATGAAAAAACAACCTGAGTTACGAATTAAAATTCACATTAAATAATAAAAGGCGAGGAATGATATTTCCTATTTCCATGTGGCAAAACTTGAAATATGTCTGACTTGGGCTTTGCAGGAGCGTGAAAAGCTGAAGGAGGAGAAAAAGAAATACGTGGAGAGGCTGAAACTGTGGAACAAACCCAGAGAAGACATGGAGTGTGAAGACCTGAAGGTTAGCGATGCATCGGCGGGCCCTCAGCCGCCGCAGTCAGCGCCGCTAGAGTACCGTCAGCTTCTCATTTCCCCCCTCGCAGGATCTGCCCGCTCCCACGCCCGTTAGGACTCGTCTGCCGGCCGAGCTCTTCGGGAAAGCCCTGATGGTCCTGGAGTTCTTGCGGGCCTTCGGCGAGGACTTTGGCCTCAAGGACGAATTCCCAGAAGGAGTCACTCTGGGTAGGAGCCTAAAGTTTTGGCTGCAATTCTTGTCGTGTCTTGAAATTGCTCCTGCGATACCTCACTCTCTCTTTGGCTCCATTTGCAGAGGTTCTGGAGGAGGCTCTCGTGGGTTCTGATCCGGAAGGTCCTCTGTGTGAGATGCTCTTCTTTTTTATCACGGCCATCTTTCAGGCTCTGGATGAGGAGCGAGAGGATGCGGCCAAAGATGCGCAAGAAGGTGAGCCCCTCCCCCTTAGTACCTTGATGAGTTCATGCAGTGGTTTTGTTTCTGCTTCTCGCCACCTGCCTAATTCTCGTTACATCTTGACGTAACAATGTGTGGCAGACATTGAGCAAGATGTTGCGTGTGCACGCATTTGCAGATCAGTCGGAAGCTCAGGACGACGATTCGGATCGGGTGGCGTCAGCCGCGAGTGCCGACGTGACCTCGGCTGCCGCCTGGTCTCAGCTCCACCTGGGCTGCGGCCTGCACGAGGTGGACCTGGACAGCTGCACGCTTTCGGAAATCCTACGCCTTCACATCCTAGCGTCCGGCGCCGATTGTAACCACGGCAACCCCAAGTTCCGCTACCAGAGGCAGGGCGGCTTCACGTCCACAGACGACCCCTGCGTGGAGCTCTGCTCAGCCCGGCCGGCGCTGATGACAAAGCTGGCGCGCACAGCCGTCTACGATCTGACGGCGGGTGAGCTCCCGGCTTCTTTTCTCACAAAGCCTTCGGAAGCCAACCCGCATTGCGTTTGTACAGGCGAGAAACTGAGCATCCTGCAAGCCTTGACGGGCAAGCTGCTGACTTTGGCGTCCAGCAGAGATCTGATCGAGGAATGCGTGGAGGAGCAACGCATCGCCAGGCAAGAGCTGAGGGAGCTCCGGACCGAGCGGCACCGCAGGGAGAGAGAAGAGGCGGCGCGCAGGTACGCGCTTGGCCGACCTACTAGCGGCAACCCTGTGTGACCGCTGCATGTGGCCTCCTGCAGGGTGCGCCTCCGCAAAGAGGAGCGTCTGCGCGAGCAAGAGCAGCGCCTTAAGATGAAAGATGGGATGACGGAAGCGTCGGGCCACCCCAAGAACACAAAAGGTTGTGCTGCTGGCAAATATGGCCCACGTCAAATCCCACAAGTTAAATGTTTTTGTTTGTTTTGGCCCCAAAATTTTAAATGAGCTTGAATCGGATGCCATTTGAGCTACGGAAACGTTTTTCCAAGAATGACCTCGACAATTTAACTGAAAGGTCTGAAATGTTGACACCAAAGGTGACTCATCCGAGGACACGTCTCTCTCCTCAGCCGAAGTCAAAGAATTGCTACCGACCGCTGACCCCAAAGCTCCAACAGACCCCCCTGGCGCGCTGACGGCGGAGGAACTGGAGGCGGAGCAGGAGAAGGTGAGCCCACGCCGATTTGGTGACGGGGCCGTGAAGCCGCGCAGCCGCCACTCGTGTCCAAAGTAGGGCCTGACTGATCCGGCGCGCTCAGATGACCACTTGAAGAACAAATCTGGTTGTGTTGTGCTAAAAAGCCGTTTGCGGTCGGTTTCATGTGCGTCTGGGCCTCCTGCCGCAGGTACGCGAGCTGCACGAGCGCATCCAGAAGGCGGCAGCCTGCACCAGCCTGCACCCGCTGGGCCGGGATCGCCTTTACCGACGCTACTGGTTCCTCCCCTCGGCCTCGGCGCTCTTTGTGGAGGAGGACGGATTTGGCCTGACTGAGGACATGCTGCGGCCCCACCCTAAAGCCGCCCCGGACCCTGCCGCCACTGACTTGGAGGACGGCCAGCGTGTCCAGCAGGAGCCTGCGGAGGGAAGGTTGGTTGCAAGTCACTCAGAAACTAATGCTTGAAATCATTTGGACCCAAAAGATTCCAGGGAAGTCGGCTTTTTTGCCATCCTCACATCAATTCATTGAAAAAGGTAATTGAGAGATGATTGGTCATTAAAGGAATCGTTAGCCGCAATGGAAAGTTTGGTTAACCTGTCACAGTTAAGTAAAATCATTTTGAGGTCGTATGAGAGGAACATAAAATAATTTTATTTTATTTCCTTCCACACCGATCGGGTTTGGGTTTGGTTCTGGTTCTGGTCCAGAATGGCGCTTCTTTCTTGTCCCGGCAGTGTCGGCTCGAGTCCAGCGCCCCTGCACTGCTGCGGCCCGCCGGTCAACCGTCCCAACCAGTGGTTCTTCTACAGCTCGGTGGAGGAGTTGGACCAGCTGATGGACGCACTGAACCCACGAGGCCATCGCGAAAGTGGCCTGAAGGAGGCGCTACAGCAGGAGCGTGAGCGTCTGCAGGAGGTTCTGCAGGCCTGCCAGCGCAGCAAGTACACTTGCACCGGTACCAATCTTCCCCCTATTTTTGGGGCCGGGACCTCCCTCCCCTCTTGGGATCTCTCTGGAGCACGACTATGGCCATGCCTCCTGGCGCACTTCATCTCCTCATAGCGTTCATGTCGCCTCCGTCCAGACGATCCCGAGTCATCCCGATCTGTCCCGGAATGCACCGCTGCGGCCGAGACCCTCATGGAGGGGCGCCTGAGAGACCTGCTGCTGGACATCGAAGACCGCATCCACCAGGGAACGCTGGGAACGCTCAAGGTAAAAGCGCTCGCGCCACCGTATCATCGGGTGCAGATGTCATATCCACGCTGGCCCCACCGACTCTTTTGCAGGTTATGGGCCGACGCAAGTGGCGGGCGGCACTGAAGACGGGAAACTACCGGCTGCTGAGTCCTGATGGAAGCGAAGCCCCGACAGAGGACTTGACTCGCCTGAACGCCGGACACGGGTACGAGGACGACTATAGGAACTTGTATGACCCATGATGACGAAAACAGACACAGAACGATGTCGATGACACTCAAATAGAAGCAAACAGGCGTGAAGACAAAGAAAACAGAGTGACAGGTGTGAAATTGCAGACAGATAAGTTTGAAGATGGACAAATAAACTCGGACGACAACAGTGACCGATGTAAGAGGGGTGCAAATGTTGACAGGTATGCGTGTGTGCAGGCTGCCAGCAGACAAGATGGTGGCGGTGAGAAGTCTAGCTCGGGCGCTGGGACACGTGGAGCGCGGCATCGAAAGGCGCTTCCTCAAAGCTCCGCTAGGTAGGTACGCCCCTCCCCAACTCATTGGCTACATTCAGCGGCTACCGCTTGGAGGACGCGAGTGGGCATAGAGAAAGACGGACTCGCACGAGACGTCAAGCATCTATAAGGCATCAAGCCAGATGCCTACAAAGACCGCTCAGAGATGTTATTCAATAAGATGCTTCCAAGAGTTGGAGAACGTCAGACCGCAAAAGGCAGACAGCCGACCGATTGACGCAAAGACGTACAAATGGACGCGGCAGAATCATTTTCACAAGAGAACGAATGTTTAGAAGACGTAGACGATGTGGAATAAATGCAGGGAGCTAAGCTAATGCTAAGCTAACACGCAGCTGACACCGCCACCGCAGGTGAGGACGAGTCCAAGAAAGAGCAGAAGAGCAAAAAAGGCAAGAAGAATGAGCAGTATATCAGCGATGGTACGATTGGCAAAAGGCTGTCCTCGTGATCGCCTGAGCAATGCTTAACCCCCCCCCCCCCTTTCCATTCTCTCATTAGCGTTCACCCTTTCACGCTCAGTTAACTTTTTAGTTGTCACTGTCTTTCCCTTGTTTGTGTCCCTCATTCTTTTTTTTCTTTTTTGCTCTTTCTCTCCCTCCCTGTCTTGCCCTTTTATTTGTTTTCTTTTATTTGTCTCACTGACTACATTTTATTTCTCTTTTTCTCCTAAGACAGCGTCAGTGACAGCAGTCGTGCTGCCAAGTCTGTGCTGGAGTGCTGGAGGGAGTCTCTGCTGTCGTCTTCCAGTCTGTCGCAGGTCATTGGTCCCGCCTTCCTCTGCTTTTGGATGGCTCCGTTTGAATCATTTGTGTGTGTGTGTGTGTGTGTGTGTGTGTGTGTGTGTGTGTGTGTGTGTGTGTGTGTGTGTGTGTGTGTGTGTGTGTGTGTGTGTGTGTGTGTGTGTGTGTGTGTGTGTGTGTGTGTGTGTGTGTGTGTGTGTGTGTGTGTGTGTGTGTGTGTGTTGTGTGTGTGTGTGTGTGTGTGTGTGTGTGTGTGTGTGTGTGTGTGTGTGTGTGTGTGTGTGTGTGTGTGTGTGTGTGTGTGTGTGTGTGTGTGTGTGTGTGTGTGTGTGTGTGTGTGTGTGTGTGTGTGTGTGTGTGTGTGTGTGTGTGTGTGTGTGTGTGTGTGTGTGTGTGTGTGTGTGTGTGTGTGTGTGTGTGTGTGTGTGTGTGTGTGTGTGTGTGTGTGTGTGTGTGTGTGTGTGTGTGTGTGTGTGTGTGTGTGTGTGTGTGTGTGTGTGTGTGTGTGTGTGTGTGTGTGTGTGTGTGTGTGTGTGTGTGTGTGTGTGTGTGTGTGTGTGTGTGTGTGTGTGTGTGTGTGTGTGTGTGTGTGTGTGTGTGTGTGTGTGTGTGTGTGTGTGTGTGTGTGTGTGTGTGTGTGTGTGTGCTTGTGTGTGTGTGTGTGTGTGCTTGTGTGTGTGTGTGTGTGTGCGTGTGTGCTTGTGTGCTTGTGTGCGTGTGCTTGTGTGCGTGTGCTTGTGTGCGTGTGCTTGTGTGCGTGTGCTTGTGTGCGTGTGCTTGTGTGCGCGTGCTTGTGTGCGCGTGCTTGTGTGCGCGTGCTTGTGTGCGCGTGCTTGTGTGCGCGTGCTTGTGTGCGCGTGTTTGTGCGCGTGTTTGTGCGCGTGCTTGTGTGTTTGTGCGCGTGCTTGTGTGTTTGTGCGCGTGCTTGTGTGTTTGTGCGCGTGCTTGTGTGTTTGTGCGCGTGCTTGTGTGTTTGTGCGCGTGCTTGTGTGTTTGTGCGCGTGCTTGTGTGTTTGTGCGCGTGCTTGTGTGTTTGTGCGCGTGCTTGTGTGTTTGTGCGCGTGCTTGTGTGTTTGTGCGCGTGCTTGTGTGTTTGTGCGCACGCGTACGCCTACAGGTTTTTGTTCATTTAGCCATCCTGGAGAGAAGTGTGCGGTGGTCTCGCTCGGTCCTGAACGCCCGCTGCCGCGTGTGCCGCCGCAAGGGCGATGCCAACAACATGCTCCTGTGCGACGCGTGTGACCGCGGCCACCACACGCGCTGCCTCCGACCACGCCTCAAGGTGTACGCTGGCAGAGCCCGGCGCAGGCGGCTTGCGTGCAGCAACTTACGTGCGTCAGCTCACTGCTGCTCTGCTCACTAGAGCGTTCCAGAGGGCGAATGGTTCTGTCCCGACTGCCGGCCCAAGAAGAGGTCCGGCCGCCTTCCTTCGCGACGGCGGTCTTTGCTGGACCGTGACAGAGATGAGAAAGAGGAGACGATGTCTGAGGAAGAGTCCGAGGACCAAGAGGAGTCGGAAGAGGAAGAGCCCGATTTTGTTGTGAGGCGAGTCTTGCGCTATTCTGACATTGGCTCTGCCACTGCACTTTGCAAGTTTGAGCTGCTCTTGACAACCTTGATGTCGTTAGCCGACCTGATTATAGTCCGTTCCCGTCTGCGGCTGTGAACGGTCATTGACGCCTTTTCGTGTGAGCCGCTTTTCAAAATGGCAAATGTTTGCTTTTCAGTACCAGGAAGAGTCAGGCTGCGACCCCCAAAGGCAGGAGCACTCAGGCCACGTCCAAAAGTCAGCAATTCACCACGTCAAATGGGAAATCCAAGTACGTAATGCCATAGCTCAGGAGCGGCCGTTGGTGGCATATTATTTTTACATGCATGTATACAGAGCGGTCCTGGCTACTTTGGCGCCCTGAGCGAACCCCCCCTCCACCACCACCCTCATCCCGTTCCAAAACAAAAAACTTTTTGCAAACACCGTCCGGTCCGTCAAACAACCTTAACTTAACATTGATCACGTCACGTATGCGTGCATCAGGTAATGCAGCCATAACGTAGTGCGTGCACTGTTTTTTTAAATTATTTTTTTGAGGAAAATTTTCACATAACCCAATTCATTACATGTGAATAGGTATTATTATTTTTATAAATGAAATACAATTTATTTGGAAGCAGTTGTGTGGCCTTGGAATCCCTCGCCCCCTTTTCTTTTCCTCTCCGGCCTCTGCTGTCCCCCACCGGTTACCCGCCTCTTGCCTGCTCGAGAGAGGTGGGGAGGGAGGGGAGGGGCGGAGTGAGAGGAGAGGGCTGCTCTTCTCACACGCATGCACGCACGCACGAACCCCGACCTGACACGACTCTCAGCAGCAAATTGACATCACGTGACAATAAGGGCGACCCAGTGCCCACTGAACAGACTTGAGATGGAACTGAATGAGCTAGAAAACTGGTGATTTTTTGTTTGTTTTTTTCTCTTGGGAGCGCTTGTGCGCCCACGTGGATTGCGCCCTGGGCGGTTGCCCATATTGCCCATAGCAAAAACCGGCCCTGCATGTATATTTATAGTACTTTTTTTCGACATAAAATTCCACTCTTAGGTTGTCGGGCAAAAAGGGTGCGTCGCTTCTGTTCAGGGCCGGTGCGTCGGGCGGCAAGGCCCCGCCCCCGTCCGGCAGCAAGAACGACAGTGGCGCCAGAAGGTCGTCGGGGCGCAAGAGAGCGCCCACCCCAGGTACGCTTGCCAAGATGACCTTGCTCAAAGTGAGGCAAAGACGCTCGCATCCTCAGCACTTCCCACACTTACGCAAATTCTCACGGAGCTGATGTTTGCCTGTAAGAATGCAAAATGGCCGACACATCCCTTGGGTGTATTGTAGCAACATCTGTCAGGGTTCAGTCAAGGTCGCAAATTTCATTTTGGACATGACATTACAAGTCAAAACATTTTTTCTAGTCGTATCATTAAAATGAATGAATTCATTGAGCTGTATCATTCTATTTGGCATCGCTGATCACGTGATCTGAGAATGAGCTGTTAGCATCGAATTAGTTCCCCCCTCATTCATTATTAATTCATAAAGACATTGCTTACGCTTGAACGTGCCTCCTCCCCCAGACGCTTTGCCGACTCCATCGGAACCTCGCAAGTTAGTCCGTCTAGCCGCCACCTCGTCCTCGAGTAGCCGCCGCTCGTCCGGGAGGAACCAAGGCGTCCACGAGCTGTCGGCGTGTGAGCTCCTAGTGGTGGAGCTTGTCCGCCACGATGACAGCTGGCCCTTCATGAAGCTGGTGACCCGCACACAGGTCCGCTCACCCGTTGGCCACCTCGCCGTCGCCACCACGCTACTTCCCGTCTCACTCTTCCTGTGCGCAGGTGCCCGACTACTATGACATCATCAGCAGACCCATCGCGCTCAGCATCATCCGAGAAAAAGTCAACAACTGCCAGTACCTCAACGCAGGTAATGCACCAACGGGACTCACTGGCGACTGCTTAGAATCGGGAAAAATGGGCCTGAAATGGAGAGAAGAACAAATTCATTTTCTTGCAGTGCGTTGCTTCTACCTGTCCTACATTTGCAACTTAAATCGAAAGGTTTTTTTTTCTTTCTTTTTTTGGCAGCTTTTGTGCTACCTATTTCTCCAACTAAAGGACAACAAATTGTCAAATGTTCTTCCTTTGTGTTAAGGCAGCAAAGAAACGTCATGATATTTTTTTCAAATTAAGCAGGTAATGAAACTATTAGCACATTTCTTTTTCTGGTTAAGATCGGAATTGGCACCGGCCACTCAGGCCAAGTGGCCAGTGATTCCGAGCTGATTGCTAACGGCACCCTCCCATTCGCGCACATTCTCATTGACTCCCTCTCGCTCATTCGCTAGACTCATCAGCTGTGTCATAGCACCGAGTCGGCCGCCATTTTGTTAGTCGATCTCATCCTTTGATTTGTTTCCGTCCCGCGCAGGTGACTTCATCTCTGACGTGGAACTGATGTTCTCCAACTGCCTCCAGTACAATGCTCGCCACACCAACGAAGCCAAGGCGGGAGTGCGCCTGCAACAGTTTTTCCGCGCCCAGCTCAGCAAGTTGGGCCTCTCAGAGCATGCCCCAACCCAAGCGCCGGCCACCAAGCGAGCTCACCTCTGAGCTTGTCACTATTTCACACACGTCGCAATCTTGAGGTGACTCGTTGACCACATTTCATGGGACTGCAGGGGTCAGAGGTCATCGTGAATTGACCAGTTTGTAGAGCATTATCCCGTCCCGCCGCTGGCCTTGTTACAACTACTGACCTCTGACCTGCTGATGTTCAGCGTGTGACTACTTGTGGTGCTTGACTCGAATCTTTTTGCACTGAAAGCAAACGCACGCGCTCATCTTTTGCGTTTCTCAGGGACAACAACGAAAAAGTAGTGATTTTCTTGCTGGCTACCAAATAATATTCTCATTTCTGTTGCTCATTCCGCATTGTTTTTCTCCCAGAAACGCCACTAATGTTGCATGCTGGAAATCAGGTGTGTCATCGTTAAAAAAAGTCCACACACTCACTGGGGGGAAAAAAGAAAAACATTTTCATTTTGTCTTTGTGATCATAAAACTTACCAAGATTGTTTTGGTTCAGAGTTTGATTTATGTTCTTTGGAAAACATCCCACTGCTTAGCTTAGCTTAGCATTGTTCATGTGTTCAACCCCTTTTGTTGTGGACTTTTGCCAGTGTGTTTTTGGAGTGCAGGTCGATGTTATTGTTTTGCCTCCTTATTTATTTCTGACTGAAAGATGACATTGCTGCTGTCACCACTTTGTGCAGCCTGCTTGTTATGGAAAATAAAGTGTTTTATATCATAACGTATTTCTTATTTTGTTTACAGTGGTGGCTTTTAGCGGAGTGTTCCAACCCACGCTGGGACAGGTACAATGGGGCGGCACGGGGACGCAGTGGTTAGCACGTCTGCCTCACAGTTAGGGAGGTGTGGGTTCGATTTCACCTCCAGCCCTCCTGTGTGGAGTTTGCATGTTCTCCCCGTGCCTGTGTGGGTTTTATCCGCACACTCCGGTTTCCTCCCACAACCCCAAAACATGCATGGTAGGCTGATTGAGCACTCCAAATTACCCGTAAGTGTTGAGTGCGAGTGCGGATGGTTGTTAGTCTCTGTGCGCCCTGCTAATGGCTTGGCTCAGGGTGTCCCTCGCCTACTGCCCGATGACTACTGGGATAGCGCTTTAGCACGCCCGTGACCCCCGAGGGGACAAGCGGTACAGAAAATGGATGGATGGATGGGACTTTAAATGTACAGAAGGAATTATGTTTATTAACTTCAGTTATAAATTATTTTGAAGGGATATTAATCATACTTCTGTCCTTGATTTTCACTGCACTTAAATTGAAGTGGAAATATAGCCGCCAACAAAGTCACCTGACCACCCAACAAATTGTGTTGATTTATTTCACTTTCCAATTACCGGTCATAAACGCCTTGTTTATTTTCGCATGGCTGCGTCACTTCCGTCGTTTACTTTCCGTCTGTGGCTGGTGAACGGCTGACATTTGTTTTGATTTTGGCGTCTGATCACACCAACCCTCACGCGAGAACGGCGCCGGTCACGTGCACGTAGAGGCCATACGAGCACTGATTGGAATTATCGCCTCATTAATATTCACTGACCAATCTTCGTTTGTTGAGTTGTAGCCCCGCCCCTTCCGAACCCTGGCAGGTTTCCTCTTCCCCCTCATGCCCTCCCCCTTCCCGGCCTGCCCTCCCCAACCCTCCTTCTCGGCTGTCCACCCTTTTGCTAGTCGCTACCTTCCGCCCTTTTACCGAAGCCTTGTGACGGCGTAACGAAGCCGAAAAAGTCCGGGACAGAATGGTAAGAGCCGGCCTTTCGACGGGATCGGCGGCTGCGCTCGGCCTCCCGGCTTCCCACATGAAGCGTGCGTGATGCGTGCGTGTGTATGTGTGTGCGTGTAGCTGATTGGCGGCCAGCGTGATGTTAGCCAGCATGGCCGCCGACGCCGCTCCACTTAGTGAATACTGGACCGAACACCACTCGGGTGGTCGGCCCGGTGCCTGAGAGAGACCGGCGCCGCTTAATTTCGGCCAGCTATGCTGGTGGCCTTTAGCGGCGTGCTCCGACCCACGCCGGGACTGGGACCGTTATGCCTCGGGGCGGCCATTTTAGCGTCGCAGCGCTAGCAGCCACGCCGGGCCAAGAATGTCCAGGTATCAAATGAATGCTGGAAAAGTCCCACCTTCAACACAAATCCCGTTATGGTAACGTTGAGTAGTCCGACTACTCAAGTGTGCACGAGAAGCTCTAAATCACAGCCGTCAAACTCAAGGCCCGGGGGCCAGATACGGCCCGCCACATCATTTTATGTGGCCCGCGAAGACAAATTGTGCATCAAATTCGTGTCATTACTAGAATTGCAAATTATCTTCACTTTTAATATCTTTTTTTTTTTTTTAATATTTGACCAGTTTTTACTCATCTGATTTGAAAACGAGTTATTTGTCAGTTTGTTTTGTAGCGTTTACTGTATATAATGAGGTGCTCATACATTTATTTGGGTTGACAGTCACAATGGCCCTCCGAAAGAAGCTATGACTACAATGCGGCCCGTGAAACAAATGAGTTTGACACCCCTGCTCTAAATAGTACACTCAGTCAACTTGAAAATCATAGAAAGGGGATTTATTTAATCATTTTCAGGCCGGGGCTCTTCCTGCCCCTGACACCAGGCAAAGCCAGTGCTGAGGGTCCGGTGGGCCTGACCCAGTCCGGCATAGCGCCAAAGTCCAGTTCAGACCACAGCCGGCTGATGTAAAGCTAACAATCCCTCCGGTCCGGAACCGACCAGGAACCTGCTTAAAGCCACTGTGGTCCAGTGAAGTGGTTTAGAAATGCACTTCTATCGAACGTTTGTTGCAGTTTTAGATGCTGGAGATGTTTTTATAACATCATTGACTGAGACATTGACTTGCAAATTAGTTCATATTGTTATCATCATTGCCATATTAATATATCAACACCGCCGTTTGATTACATTGTTGTTTTGGGCCATTGAAATGGTTCCAAATGGAACCTGAACCATCAAATTTGTCTTTTTTTTTTTTTTTCCAACAACACTTTTGTTGTAAGACAGCATCTGCATTTAATCAGCAAAACTCAAACCAATGCTGGTTATTTTGAGGAGGGCCACCACCAACTGAATATGATTTTCTTGCGCAGTTGTGACAGTCTTAATTGTATCTAGTTTTTACTGCCTTCTTGTGGCGCCTCCAAGAAGTGTGTGCATGGAAGCAAAGCAATGACTTCTTGACGTTCTCAAGTTGCATCATTGCAATCGTACTTGCGGGGTAACGTGGCGCACGTGTGTCCCCAGGCATCAGGTGTGACGGTGAATGACGAGGTCATCAAGGTGTTCAACGACATGAAGGTGCGCAAGTCGCACAGGTCGCCGGATGAGGTGAAGCAGCGTAAGAAGGCGGTGCTCTTCTGCCTCAGCGACGACCGCAAGAAGATCATCGTGGAGGAGAACAAACAGATCCTGGTGGGCGACATCGGCGAGACGGTGGACGACCCCTACGCCTGCTTCGTCAAGCTCCTCCCGCTCGACGACTGCCGATATGGACTCTATGACGCCACCTACGAGACAAAGGAGTCCAAGAAGGAGGATCTGGTCTTCATATTCTGGTGCGTGCATGCGTGCGGTGTCCTTGTACTAATTGTGCCCGCGGCCTCCCCGCTTGGCGCTCGGTTTTCTTTTCCTGCTTAGGTCCACGTGGTGGTGACTTGAGCAGAACTTTGTCAGAAGCATGTTTACTGCGCATCATAATCTGTTTGACTTAAGTCGCACTTAAATGACTTTCGTGGCGTCCACTGTGACGTCAGTAAAATGTGGACTCCGGAAGAGAACCTGTTTGGCTCAAACCTTAACAACTTAAACGGAAGCGCATTGGAACTATAGTGAGTTCAGTAGAACCTCATTAGAAGCACTTTGGCTTCATTGGAGCCTCCTCAAATCCATTTTGCTGTTTGAGATGCCTAATTGGAACCCCTTTCATAGAAGAAACAGATTGGAACCAAAGAAGGACTTCTGTGATCATGTCATCAGAACCACTTTGTCCCTCAAAGAAGCTCATTCGAACCATTTTGGATTCCCTAGAACCACTTTGACATGAGTAGAACCGATTTGAAGACAGTAGAAGCTCCCGAACAACTTCATGGGAATGTGGTTAGAACCACTTTAAGTTGAGCAGAACCCATGCGCGAACAGGCTAATTTGGTTAGTACTCTGACGCGGCAGCGGAATCGCTTGGCCTACGCGCGACCTCACTCCCTCCTGGTTTCCCTCACAGGGCCCCCGAGGGTGCGCCCCTCAAGAGCAAGATGATCTACGCCAGCTCCAAAGACGCCATCAAGAAAAAGTTTACAGGTGAGCATCCCCTGCCGTCCAACGGCAGCCTCGTCGGCTGTGCTCAAAGTCGCGTTTGTGGCAACGAAAGAGAAATGGCCACCAGTTGAGCATTGGCCTCACAAGTTAACACAGAGAAATGGCCGACACCAGGAAAGGGATGGCGCTCTCTCGCGTTGACAACGTCACCGCCTCGCGATGCCGCTTTCATGTTGATGACGTTGGCCTAGTGGGTTGACAATTCCCCCCTCGCAGGCATCAAGCACGAATGGCAGGTGAACGGGCTGGACGACATCCAGGACCGCAGCACACTGGCCGAGAAGCTGGGCGGCAACGTGGTGGTGTCCCTGGAAGGGCAGCCGCTGTGATATCGCGGACGCCCAGCCAACCCGCCGTGCCATCCGGAGCCAACCCCACCCCCCTCCCGATCCCACCAGAACACCACCACTTGCCGTGTGTGGCCATGTCACGAAGGAGTCGGCGTCTCTCTGCTTCGTTTTCCCTCCATCTTTTTTCTTTTCTTTTTTTTTGTTTGTTTTTGTTCCCTGAATGAAGGAGATGTCAGTAACTTAAAATATGCAAAACCCTCTCACTTTTTTGCCACATGAATCGCTGACCTGTCAGGAAAAGTCGTCTCCGAGTTTTGCCAAAAAAGACCTCTGCCTCCCACTGTGAGGCATTTTTTTTTTTAACGTGACTAATTTATTCTGGTCGCCGCGTGGCTCCTCTATGCATCACAGCAACGTTAGCGTAAGCTCTCTCCTGGCCGCCTTACATTTTGCTTTGAATGTAACCGCCACCACATGTTGTTCGAGTGCACTTTGATTTTGGAAGCGTAACACTATGGAAAGCAGATCCGAAACCCCCCCCCTTCCCCAATCGGGTCCCGGTGAGAGACGGAGCAGCGATGACTAGAACGCGGCGACAACATCCGCAGCCTTACAGTGGAACCTTGTTTGTGAGCTCACAGGAAGCCACACTGCAATAAAAGCTTGTGGCCCTGCCTCCCGTCTCGTCTGTGTCTCAGTCACGCGCGGAGGCTTCACAAAAAGCTTGCAAGGAGCGTCTGGACTCCACCATGACTTTAGTACATCCTCTATGGAACTACTTTAGATTCAAGCAGATCGATGTTAAAATCGGTTTTGGCAGTACCGTACAAGGACAACTTCACCTTTATCAATTTAATGCCAGTCGAATCTCATTAGGACCTCTGACATCTCATTTGGACTCTGACTTCAGTAGAATCATGACGGCTTGAGAGTCGTAGCCTGTTCTTCTATTGCCACCCAATTAGAACAGCCTGACGTTTTTTTGTCTCGAGAGTAGGGCATCTCCGTGAAAAAGAGAACGTCTGGTCACCCTAGCTAAACTGCATTTGAACCACCAGAACTGTAACAGAAATGTCATCGAGACCAATTGAACGAAAGTAGAGCAGCATTGTGTGTTGTGATCAGAACCTCGTTCGGACCTCTTTTGTGTGACGAGATCCCCTTTAGAGTCAACGTGAAGGTCCTGCCAACAGCTTCCTGCGTGAGTGGAGTCACTTCCTGCGAGGTGCGCATTCTTGCCCTTAAATGGCGCGGCAGGAGTGTACCGAGAATGTGATCCTGTTTCTATTTGCGTCGCGGTGACGGCCCAAGCTCGGCTCAGCATTTCACGCCGACTCCGCCTCGAAGCTCAACGCCGTTTGCATGAGTCAAACCTCACAAATGGCATCATTAGCTTAGCTTACCATTTTTTTCCATGTATAATGCGCCCCCATGTATAATACGCACCCTAAAAATGGCATGTTGATGCTGGAAAAAAGCCTGTACACATGTATAATACGCACCCAAATTTTGACTCCTACTTAAGTCCGTAAACGTAAAATTATTTCAGAAAAAAGATCATCTTTGGGAACAACCGGATGTTATTCTGCCCGTCAGTATCACTGCGCATGCGCTAGCAAACTCAATAGCGAAGAAATGTTTCGGATTTGTGTAGGGTACATTGTGACAGCAAACGAGCAGGTGATCGAGCAAGCGTCTGATACGAGAGCATTGTGTTCGTATGGAGCGCGTTTGAAGTGAACAGCAGAGAAGAAAGCGCATCTGTAATGGCGACCTCCGTATGATATCCGGATAAAAAAAAAAATTGTACCCATGTATAATGCGCACCCCAGATTTTAGGACAATAAATTAGTTCAATTTTGCGCATTATACATGGGAAGAAATTTGCATCTAGGACCCCTTCAAGCCATCGCAGAAGACACGAGCCTGCAAACCTTTATTTTGGAGTTAAATGGTGGCTGAGTGACGTCATCGCTATAAATGAAATGTGTAATATCTACGAAACCGTAGCAACACAAACAAAACATTTTGCTGCATAAACCAGCACAAACAAAGCACAAACAAACGGTACCATTTTGGGTCCATTTGGAGGAAAATGGGCTGGGTGACGTCATCGCTATAAAATAAATGTGTAATATCGACGAAACGGAAGCAGCACAAACGAAAATTTTTGCTGCACAAACGAAGCACAAACGAACGGTACCATTTTGGGTCCATTTGGAGGATAATGGGGGGCTGGGTGACCGCTATAAAATAAATGTGTAATATCTACGAAACGGAAGCAGCACAAACGAATTTTTTTGCTGCACAAACGAACGGTACCATTTTGGGTCCGTTTGGAGTAAAATGGGGGGCTGGGTGACGTCATCGCTATAAAATAAATGTGTAATATCTACGAAACCGAAGCAGCACAAACGAAGGTTTTTGCGGCACAAACTAGCACTAACGAAGCACAAACGAACGGTACCATTTTGGGTTCATTTTGAGCAGATGGGGGGCTGGGTGAACTCTGGATGACCTATAAAATAATCTTTCATAACTAAAAAACCATAGCAGCACAAACGAAAATTTTTGCTGCACAAACCAGCACAAACGAAGCACAAACGAAACAGACTATTTTCCTTAAATTTTGCGTGGGGTGGGGGGCCAGCTTCAGGCAGGTCACAACACCTGTTAGTAGCTCTAGTACTGGAGCTGGAATGTAATGTTTAACTGCAATTCCGTTGTTCCACCAGCAGGTGGCAATGTAACAAACAGTTGAATACCGTCGCTGCAAATCTTTTTTTTTTTAACTGCTGAATATATTCAAACTATTTCTGACAGATAACGTAGGGTCGTTAAGTCCTATTTTCACAAAGTTAGTGAACTACATGAAGTTTGCAGCATCTTCTTTTCTAGAACAAATTTTGTTTCATTGTTTGTACTGTTTCGGTCCCCTTGAGCCCTGAGGTTGTTCCGTTATTTTCATATGGAAAAAATGACATTGATGAAGGATGGAGTCACTTCCTATGTTTCAACCAGCATCATCGCCAACATTCGTACCCCACAGGGATGCGTGCTCAGCCCCATCCTCTACACAGAGGCGTAGCCAAGCCGGGGCGAGCCGGGGCGGCGCCCCGGTTAGGACTCCCTGCGCCCCGGTTGAAAAAAAAAAAAAAAAAAAAAAAAAAAAAAAATCAAGCTTTTTCGATTCTTCATTTTCTTGCCGTTTTTTTCTTTCGGTCATGCGCGAATGTGCTTGCGCTATTCTATGTGCGCGATGTTATCCATTCACCGTTTGCCTCCCGGACCCGGATGTTGTTTTAGCGATCAGCGAACGTCGTGGGTGATGTTCGATTTTTTTTCCTGTGGGCGTGCGCCCCTACTGGAAAAATTCCTGGCTACGCCTCTGCCTCTACACCAGGGGTCACCAACACGTTGCCCGCGGGCACCAGGTCGCCCGTGAGGACCGCATGAGTCGCCCGCAGGACTGTTCTAAAATTAGCTCAAATAGCGGCACTTGTCAGTGAGCTGCATCTATTTATTTTAGTCAAACCTCGGTTTTCGAACGTCCTGGTTCTCGAATGTAGTGAATGGTCTTTGTTGCTTCGCTGGTCTCCAAAAAACACTCGGTGGACGATGGCTGGCCCAGAGAAGGAAGCACTCCAGTGACACACGGCTGATTGGGAAAAGATTTTATTCAACCGATGTCAGAGTGATGTCTCTCCAAAAGTTCGAGTGGCCCCAAAAGCAAAGATGTTCGCAGCCCCTCCTTTTTCCTTCTCTCTCTCTCTCTCTGTGAGGCCCCACATCTTTTGTACCTCGTAAGACAACAGCTGCGGTTCGAGTCTCAGTCTACTGGTTGCTTTCAATGCCCCTAAAAGGGCATGAACAAGGGTCTTCCTGGTCACGGACAAATGGCCCTTCCATATTCTAAGTACCTACACATTACTGAAACTAAAGCTTCTCTGTACCGCAAAAATAGCTTATGGTAGTTTCACTGCTGCTAGTTTATCACCCAAGGGAACATACAAACACGCATAGAATCCAAATTTTACTACACGAACAAATCGGAATTCGAACAAAAAATTCGAGATTTTTTGCTTCGGTTGTCGAACAAAATTCGGAGGTCGAACCTCGCGAGATGAGCCGGGAGGACCCGAGAAAGCGCGGCCCGGATGCCGACTGACTCCGTTGTTATTGTATTTTCGTTACTTTGAGGATTGTATTAACCCCTAATCATGCCTCCAAAGAAAGCAAGTGGGAGCAGTAAAGCCATCCTAAAACACAAAGACGCTCTTAAAGCAATGCGACAGTGAGCGCCCTGCGGTTGCGCGATTGGACCAAATTAAGCTCCCTGCGCACTGAGGTCCACTTAAATTTTGGAAAGTACATCAGGACTTTAAAAATATTTTCTAAATTTTAGCGACGGCTCTGTCACAATAATGCGACCAGCGCGGTGCAGTTGTGCGGTCGGCGACGCGCTACTGTTGCGCGTTCGGCGGTGCGCTGCAGTTGCGCCATTGGACAAATATGCGCAAATGAAAAAATGCTTAAAAAAGGCGGGGGGTTTTTGTCTTGAAACGGATTAAGTTTTTTTCCATTATTTGTAATGTGAAAAATAGATTCGGAATTCGACCGATTTGCGTCTCGAACGGATTGTGGTAAAAAAAAAAACAAGGTTTGACTGTATTTTTGCTATTCTTGTTAAAATCACACTTACATGTGAACTGGAAATGACAATAATAACACAGTGAAAGCCAAACTGAGCAAATTGGCTATTTCAGAAGTCTGTGTCAAAGTGGTAACCCTTTGCCTTAATCAGTACCCAGAAAGTAGCTCTCGGTTTAAGAAAGGTTGGTGACCCCTGCTCTACAGAGGGAGGTGGACAGCCTAGTGTCATCGTGTGAAGAAAACAACCTCACCCTCAACACGGACAAGACGAAGGAGATGATAGTGGACATGAGGAAGAAAAGGGGACCTCACCAGCCACTTTTCATCCGATAGCTTGAAGCTGAGAGGGTGAGCAGCTTCAAATACCTGGGTGTCCATCTCAGTGATGACCTCACCTGGACACTCAACACCACACAGCTGGTCAAAAAGGCTCAACAGCAGCTGTATTTCCTGAGGAGGCTGAGGAAGTTTGGAATGTCCCCCAAGAGCCTCAGCAACTTCTACAGCTGCTGCATCCAGAGCATCATGACCAGCTGCATCTCCGTGTGGTACGGCAGCTGTACCACTGCGGACCGCAAGCAACTGCAGAAAGTGGTGAGGACGGCAGAGAAAATCACCCAGACTCCGCTGCCCTCCCTGCAGAGTATCCACCACCGTAGGGTCCACAGGAGAGCGGCCTCCATCCTTAAAGACCCCACCCAGCCCCAACATGGACTGTTCACACTTCTCCCCTCAGGCCGGAGGTACAGAAGTGTAAAATGTAAAACCTCCCTGTCACGAACGGAGTGTAGAAATGGAGCAGGGCGACCAAGTGCAGCTGGGACCAGGGTTTATTGCAGCAAACTCAAAAGACAGGAACCAAACAACCTCGTGGCAGTGACACATGCATTGTCCACAATGCTCCGACATAGAGTGGCACACAAACAGAACTCAAATACAACACAGGCAACAAGAGGCAGGTGCGTGTGATTACACTAATCAAGGGCACACAGGAAGGGAGGGGCGAGCACACAGACACAGAAACGATGAGAACCTATACACATCACAAGACTGGGGACGAGACATGACAGAACCCCCCCCCACAAGGGACGGCTCCCGACGTCCCAAAAACCCAACCCCCCACGGCGGCACGCGGGGGGAGCGCACTAGTCCAGACAACCCTACTGGTTTTCGAAATAGCTTGAACCGCGCACGGCGGCGACTGGGGAAACAACAGCACTCGGGCGGCGACTTGAGGCACAGAACCGCACTCTGGCGGCGACTTGGGGCACAGAACTGCACTCTGCGGCATCCAGGGGCCCAGGGCCACACTCGCGGCACACACTGGGGACCTGAACCGAAATCGGCAGCAACTTGGGGGACAGAACTGCACTCAGGCGGCGACTTGGGGCACAGAACCGCACTCGGGCGGCGACTTGGGGCACAGAACCGCACTCGGGCGGCGACTTGGGGGACAGAACTGCACTCTGCGGCATCCAGGGGCCCAGGGCCACACTCGCGGCACACACTGGGGACCTGAACCGAAATCGGCAGCAACTTGGGGGACAGAACTGCACGCAGCGGCGGTCAAAACCCAGGGCCACAATCGCGGCCTGACGCGCAATCGGCAGCAACTTGGGGGACAGAACTGGACGCAGCGGCGGTCAGGGGCCCAGGGCCACCATCGCGGCACACACCGGGGGCCTGACGCGCAATCGGCAGCAACTCGGGGGACAGAACCGCACTCTGGCAGCGACAGAACCGCAATCGGCGGCAACCCGGGGATAACAGAACCGCGCTCGGACGGCCACTCACACAAACCCGCGCTCGGGCGGCCACTCATACAAACCCGCGCTCGGACGGCCACACACACAAACCCGCACGGCCACACACACAAACCCGCACGGCCACACACACACACACACACACACACACACAAACCCGCACGGCCACACACACACACAAACCCGCACGGCCACACACACACACAAACCCGCACGGCCACACACACACACAAACCCGCACGGCCACACACACACACAAACCCGCACGGCCGGCCACACACACACGCACGGCCGGCCACACACACACACACACACGGCCGGCCACACACACACACACACAAACCCGCACGGCCACACACACACACACACAAACCCGCACGGCCACACACACACACACACAAACCCGCACGGCCACACACACACACACAAACCCGCACGGCCACACACACACACACACAAACCCGCACGGCCACACACACACACACACACACAACCCGCACGGCCACACACACACACACACAAACCCGCACGGCCACACACACACACACACAAACCCGCACGGCCACACACACACACACACAAACCCGCACGGCCACACACACACACACACAAACCCGCACGGCCACACACACACACACACACAAACCCGCACGGCCACACACACACACACACACAAACCCGCACGGCCACACACACACACACACAAACCCGCACGGCCACACACACACACACACACACAAACCCGCACGGCCACACACACACACACACACACAAACCCGCACGGCCACACACACACACACACACACAAACCCGCACGGCCACACACACACACACACACACAAACCCGCACGGCCACACACACACACACACACACAAACCCGCACGGCCACACACACACACACACAAACCCGCACGGCCACACACACACACACACACACAAACCCGCACGGCCACACACACACACACACACACACAAACCCGCACGGCCACACACACACACACACAAACCCGCACGGCCACACACACACACACACAAACCCGCACGGCCACACACACACACACACACACACACACACACACACACACACAAACCCGCACGGCCACACACACACACACACACACACACACACACAAACCCGCACGGCCACACACACACACACACACACACACACACAAACCCGCACACACACACACACACACACACACAAACCCGCACGGCCACACACACACACACACAAACCCGCACGGCCACACACACACAAACCCGCACGGCCACACACACACACACACACACAAACCCGCACGGCCACACACACACACACACAACCCGCACGGCCACACACACACACACACACAAACCCGCACGGCCACACACCACACCCACGCCACACACACAAACCCGCACGGCCACACACACACAAACCCGCACGGCCACACACACACAAACCCGCACGGCCACACACACACAAACCCGCACGGCCACACACACACTAACCCGCACGGCCACACACACACTAACCCGCACGGCCACACACACACTAACCCGCACGGCCACACACACACTAACCCGCACGGCCACACACACACTAACCCGCACGGCCACACACACACAAACCCGCACGGCCACACACACACAAACCCGCACGGCCACACACACACACACACAAACCCGCACGGCCACACACACACACACACAAACCCGCACGGCCACACACACACACACACACAAACCCGCACGGCCACACACACACACACACACACACACACACACACAAACCCGCACGGCCACACACACACAAACCCGCACGGCCACACACACACACACACAAACCCGCACGGCCACACACACAAACCCGCACTCGGGCGGCTACTCATACAAACCCGCACTCGGGCGGCTAAAAAAAAAAAAAAGTCCTCGCCGCAATCAGCGGCACTCGAAAGTCCGGACCGCGATCAGCGGCATTCGTAAGGCGGAGCCGTGGCAGCAGCAAGAGCCACCACGCGCCGCAGCAGTGGGAGTGGGGCCAGGGACGATCGCGGGTCCGGCGCAGCTGGCTTGGAGTCGGGCGACGTCAAAGGGCCCTGCGACGCTGGGGTGGAGCCCGATGGCGACCGCGAGTCTGATGACGCCGGGAGGCACTCCGATGGCGGCCGCGTGTCCGGCGTCGCGGCAGCGAAGTCCGATGACTCTCGCAGCCGATGGCGCCGGGAGGCACTCCGATGGCGGCCGCGTGTCCGGCGTCGCGGCAGCGGAGTCCGATGGCGACAGCGGAGCCGATCGCGCTGGAACCTGCTCGGACGATGGGCGTGGATCGGGCGTCGCAGTGGGAGCTGATGGTAGAGGGAGGTCCAAGCGCTGGTCGCTGTAGTGGTCGGAGCATTCTGTCACGAACGGAGTGTAGAAATGGAGCAGGGCGACCAAGTGCAGCTTGGACCAGGGTTTATTGCAGCAAACTCAAAAGACAGGAGCCAAACAACCTCGTGGCAGTAACACATGCATTGTCCACAATGCTCCGACATCGAGTGGCACACAAACAGAACTCAAATACAACACAGGCAACAAGAGGCAGGTGAGTGTGATTACACTAATCAACAGGAAGGGAGGGGCGAGCACACAGACACAGAAACGATGACAACCTATACACGTCACAAGACTGGGGACGAGACATGACACTCCCGTTTCAAAAATTCTTTCTTTCCCACGGCCATTAGACAAACAGCTGACCAGATCACTACCTCAGTCACTGATCTGCACTTTATACTGTACATTGTTTACACTTACTTTGTTTTGCACTGCATTCTCCCCTGTTTAACAGTACATTCACTATAACTCTCACAACTGTTGCACAATGCCATTTTTGCACTCGCCCTATACTGCACATCCCTCACCTTAGTAGTTGTATATATTGTGTATATATTGTGGTTTTTATATTTTGTGTTTTTACATTTTTTAATTTTCTTTTAATCTTCCTTACCTTGTCTGGCATTTTAACGGACAGCGAAAGAGTTTCATTGTACAAAGAAAAAGTGCTTTCCTTTTGTAGACATGACAATAAACGCTTTGAATCTTGAATCTTGAATCAAGCAGAACCTGGAACGTCTCGACAAGGTTTTCGATTTATAGATTTGTTTGGCCAGTTGTGCATTAATAGTCAATCAGAGCAAAGAGGGGTGATAAATATTGACCAATTAGATTCCTCACAGAAAGCACTATCATAATGGGCTAACACAAAAAAATGAGATTCAAAGAGTGTGGAGAAATGAAGTTTTAGACGAGCCAATTTAACTTCCGGAAGCCTTTGTTGACCTTGCAGGACAATGGGAGTGAAAGAGTGTGTTGTGAGTAGCAACACGAAGCCAGCTGACCCCAGCTGACTCCAGTTGACCTGGCCACAAATTGCATCTTGCAAAGACCCTTGCTGTGAGTACACGTCCTTGATGATTTATAAATGATCTGCAAGTCAGCAATTAAGAAAAGCACATGTGTATTATTGCGTCTCCATTTATTGAACAAGCCACATGTTCTTTTTGTTTTTTTCAATGTTTAATGTGAATGCAGGGGCTGGCTTGAAGGCATTTTGAGTACTGGCCCCTCCCTCTCTGGTCAAGATTCAATGTTAGTTGAGGGATTTAATTTAGTACTGTCAATAGAAACCTGAGAAAAGTGAATTCGGAGAATTATCTTGTGTGTGGGGGGGCTCATCTCTGGCCACATTGTCTATGTGGAAAAATGAGGCGGGATGCGTCGCCACAGGTTTTTATTGAAGGGTGGCTTCTTGCATGTCACAAACAAGGTTCCACTTTAGGGGTGCACAACTTGCGGTCGGGGCTCGTGTCGGGCTGATTGACATCACACCTGCCTCCCCTCCACAATCACAGCCCCTTTCAGCTTGCAGGCAAGATCTTTCCAGTCGCCAGCCTCCGCCTTGTCAGTTAGACTCCACTCGTTCGACACTGAGGAGGAGACGCAACCGTGACATCATCATCATCACATTTGACAACACGCAGCAGTGTCCAGAACGGTTTCGTGATCAGCGGCGCTGCTGTCACTCACGTTCCAACTCTTTCTTGATGTAGCTTTTGGAGCTGGCATGAACCATCTTGCGTGAGATGGGAGCGGACTCGGGAGCCCTGCACACAAAGCAAACAGGAAGTGACTTTGCTTCTGTCACTGAAGCGTCATCACCTTTGGACGTGGACATGTCGCAGAAGTGCAAGGATTCGTTTAAAGTGGATGCTCGCGATTTCACGTGGAACCCAACGCTGATCTGCCGCTCAAGGCGATTTAAAAGAGGCTCGACTGGAATTGAGGTTCTAAGGCGGTCGTATGGGAGTCAAAGTGGTTCTGCTCGAGTCATTTCAGCGCCATTGACGTTCTGCCAGAGTCAAAGTGATTCTCAGGAGCTTCTGTGGCAGTCAAAGCGGCTCTGCCAAATCCTTTTGCTTCCAACGAGGTTCAGAAGTGGAAGCCTGCTCAGTCTTGCACTGACCCATTAGCTAGGGCAGCATCTATTCATTTGAAGTGAGCCTCAAACATGCGAGAAGAACCAAAACGGGAGTGGGAAGCCTCGGCTGCAAGCTGTTGACACAGACGCCGTTTAGTTAGCATTAGCACGCGCGCCCGCATGCGAACACCCACCAAGAGATGAAAACCAGCTGCGTCTTGTCCCCGGAATCGTTGGTCACGTAGGACACGTCGAACACGATGTATCGGCAATCGTCTTCCGGGAGCATTTTGACAAATGTGCCGTAGGGGTCCTCCTGATTCCACTTCACTTGGTTCTCCGTGTCCACGATGATGGACTTCCTGTCGTCGCTTATGCGAAAGAACGCCACCTTGAGGGTCTTCTTGAACTTGATGTCATCATACAAAACGGCCACCTCCTTAGCCACATTCACACCTGAGGTCTGTTGGCGACACGGGCACCGGTCAATGTGCAGCCCACAGACACGGCCGCGGAACAGCGTATGACAGTTCCGAGGACGGACCAAAACCCGCTCCCGTCGGCTTGCGTGTGTAACAAGGCGTGTAACGATTCCGGGGATGGATGAAAACCCGCCTGTCGTTTTTTCCCGCGGTTTGTCAGCAAAACATCTGGCATTTAATGTTTGCCACGACCTCTTTCTTACGACTTGCCAGTCGGGACTTCCTACTTGACTGAAGAGTTCTTGATCAAGCTCCGTTTTACATTTTGACAGCGATGTATGTCTTTTAAAAAATGGCTAGCTTCGACTGAATGGAGAAGCTACGCTAGCTGGTTCCAGGCTCATCTCTCATCGTTCCGCACGAGTCATTGTACTTTCATATATTTCATATACTTGCCTTTTGTCTCATTTGTTTCAATTTGTCAAGCTTGTTAACAACACACTTCTCTGGCTGTGTCCAATTTTTAAGACATTTTCATTTTCACCTCAGTGGGACTTTAACAGAGTTAGTCCATTTTCAACCTTTTTAATTGGTTCATGTTGCGTAGAAAGAACAGACAATGTGGGGACAGACTATTAATATCAACTTATGAAAACTGAGGAATTGACCATATTTGGGCATGCAGAGGTTCTGCCTGACAGTGACTGGGAGCTGGGAGTGGTCCGGGCATGTCCGGAGTTGTGCTAGCCTTGCTGCTAACATTCAACAGGCCACCTTCCGCCGCGGTTCCTTTGTTTGTTTTCAGATGCAAACCTGGCACCTCCAAAATCATCCGTCATCAGGTGCCCAAAGAATCTGAATCTTTGTTCAGCTGAACACGATGTGTTGTCAAAGACAGCGAGATCTTTACAAATGTGGAGTTCGCTCAATCATCTTCAAATTGAACAGCCAAAGATGTGAACATGCGACAAGAACAACATGAGCAGCTCCTCCATGTCGTGTGAGCAGCTGGGAGAACCAGTTCCGCCAAAGCTCTGCTAGCGCTTGGGTAGCGGGGAGCTAACGCTAACGAGCGAAACAAAAGTGGGCCCACGGGCTTCTTTTGCAAACTGAGTCAGCTGAGCAAGCAAGCGAGAGAGTAAAGGAGGCAAACGTACCATTTTGTCTGCTAGTTAGCGGGCAGTGACGGCACGTCTCGGGCGCGGGCTTGCTTCGGTCTCGACAAATGTGTTGCGCGATGTTGCTGCTTCAGGGAGTGGTTTTCTCTGTACAGCACAGCGAAACGGAATGACTCGCAGCGTGTCTTGACTGGAGAACGCCACACCTCTCGCCCAAACAGGTCAAACCGCTCTCAGTGACTCGCGAGGGGCCAACTGGCGGTGCTGCACAGCGCTGTGGGGGACGCCTGTCCCAGCTTGTCGACTTTGAGATTGCTCTCAAGCGCGTCAAGATAGAGCCTTGGGTTGTTGGCAAAAGAAACACTTTGGCGATGTCGGGCCCACTGAGGTCAAAGGGCGCTGCCAATTTCCTGCCAGTCGCCTCGCCCAAAATAAGGTTTCTTTGTCCTTGCAAATGAATCTTAGTCATGCCCGTTTGTTTTTTTTGTTCTGTCCGCTTACTTCTTTGTGGGTTCAATTTTGTTCCCATTTGCCTCCAAGGCAAACCTCGATTGGCTATCGTCTTTTGCTCTGCCATCGCATTTTTTTGTCTTCAGAGGAATTTGACTCAGAGGTCGAGTTTAGACAAAGAGCATGCAAGAACCTGCTTGTAGGAATTCCACTGGCGTGGTTCCTTGGTGTTATTGCGCTTTCCTGCCTCACTCCTGTTTTGTGCTGGGCTCCATGTTGAGCGTACTTGAGTGCTTTGAGGCTCTTCTCTCAACTTATTCACTCAGCTCTGAGGTTCCCTCCGGAATCTCCTTGATGATGGTCCTTCACTAACTTAGTGAAACAGTGCAAGTCTGTTTATATCTGTTTGTGCAATCGGTACCCTAAAACATATTGTTGCTGACAAAAGTTTTTCTCCGCACATGAGCCTCGTTGTTTTCAAGAATACACAGGTGAGCTTGCTGCGTTGCCAAGCAACAATTGGTCCTGAAGGACTGCGCAGATCAGCTGGCTGGAGTCTTCACAAAGATTTTCAACCAGTCCCTTACCGAGTCCACCGTCCCATCCTGTTTAAAATCCTCCACTATAGTCCCCCTGCCCAAGAAACGCCACATCACCAGCCTTAATGACTACCGGCCAGTCGCACTCACCCCGGTGGTGATGAAGTGCTTTGAAAAGCTGGTACGGGGTCACATCACATCACTCCTGTTCAGAGGTTTTGACCCCCACCAGTTTGCCTACAGGGCAAATAGATCCACAGAGGACGCAGTAGCTACAGCCCTCCACGCTGCACTGTCCCACCTGGAGCAGCCGGGAAGCTATGTGCGGATGCTCTTCGTGGACTTTAGCTCTGCTTTTAACACCATCCTCCCCCACAGACTGGTGGACATACTGGGGGGCCTGGGACTTCCACACAATACTTGCAGGTGGATTAAGACCTTCCTGACGGGTCGCAGCCAGAGGGTGAGAGTGGGCCGTCATACATCCACACCTCTCAGTCTTGGTACCGGCTCCCCACAGGGCTGCGTACTGAGCCCACTGCTTTACACGCTCTACACACATACATGCACCCCCGCCCACCGCAGCAACACCATCGTGAAATTTGCGGATGACACCACCGTGGTGGGGCTCATCTCAAAGGGGGATGAGTCTGCCTACAGGGACAAAGTGGTGCAGCTATCGGAGTGGTGCAGAGAGAACAATCTGCTCCTAAACACGGCTAAAACCCAAGAACTGGTCATTGATTTTAGGAGGAAAAATAAAACGGACATTCCACCAGTTATTATCAACGGGGTCTGTGTGGAGAGGGTGTCCTCCTTCCGTTACCTGGGAGTCCACATCGAGGAGGACTTCACCTGGAGCGTGAACACCTCTGAGCTGCTAAAAAAGGCCCAGCAGAGACTCTACTTCCTAAGGGTGCTGAGGAGGCACAGCATTACACAAAGACTGCTGGTGTCCTTCTATCGCTGCTCCATAGAGAGCACTTTAACATACTGTATATGTGTTTGGTACTCCAGCTGCACTGCTGCTCAGAGGAAAAAGCTCCAAGGGGTCATCAACACAGCACAGAAGATCATTGGTTGCCCTCTCCCCACACTGGAAGACCTACACAGAACCCGCTGTCTCAAAAAAACACAGAACATTCTGAAGGACAATTCCCACCCTGGCCACTCCCTTTTCGAACTGTTGCCATCAGGCAGACACTACAGATCAATTAGGTCAAGGACTAGCAGATTCGCCAACAGTTTTTACCCTACAGCGGTAGTCACATTGAATGCCGCTAAAAGAAAATGATTATGTCTGTGTATGTTCTTCTGTGGGTTTTTAGCTTGTATTTTTCAATCTTTTTATTCTATTTATTTTTTTATTTTCATGCACTGATCGGTTGGCACTTTTTAAATTTCGTTGTACATATGTGACAATGACAATAAAGATCTATTCTATTCTATTCTATATGAAGGCGGCGGGCCAAGTGCTGCGAGAATGATCTGTGTTTGCCTAATCTGGGGAAGGGGGCGGACTTGGGCTGAGAGGGGGGTAATGGTGGAAAGCTACAGGTTTTATGTGACTCTTGAAAACAATGGTGCGAAAAAACAATGGCGGGTGCTTACGCTCTTGCGAGTGGCAGACAAGACAAATTCTGATGACGCTTAAGTATATGGTGTTCCCATCGGTTCACGTCGCAGGCCAGTTCACCTTTTTTCGGGTTTGGCTGCGTGACGTTTGCAAGGCGAGCCCGTCGCCATCGGCACTTTGACGTCAATTTCAGTGTCAGTAGAGGCGGTGCCGCCTACTTGGATGGCACAAGAGTCAACGGGTGGAGAAACTTCACTCCGATTACACAGGCACACACGCGCACACACAAAGCAAAACTCGCCTTGACTTGCACTTAACGTTTGTGGATTTACGAGATTGTGGTTCTCGTGCATTCGTTATTTCTGTATTCACACAAATACCATTCCAGTGTAATTCCAGTGTTTTGTGAAAACATAGGACGAGCCTGCCTTTGAACTCAATATTTGATTTGAGCTGATACGTTGGATTTCATCCCTCTTAATCGCTTCTTACAAATGTCAATTTAGAATACCCAAAATACAGAATACAGTATTTAAAAAATACTTGTTTGCAATTTGAATATGGTTTCGACGAGAGGAGAGCACGTAAAGTGACGTCATGCGTTGGATGTTTTCAAAGGACGTCATGACGTCACACGTGTTCCTGTCTCCACCCGTTGGCAGCCATGATGGTAGGTTAGGATCGCCTCTTCTCTTTTCTTTTCTGTACTCTTTGCTCTTTCTGACTGCGTCGCGTCGGAAGGGACCAGACCGCGGCACCCCCGGCGGCAGTTCGGACGTGGGTGGTGTCCGCTCGCTTCAAATGACGCCTCTCTCGTTTGCTCGCAGCAGGAAGGACTGGACGACGGACCGGACTTCCTCTCCGAGGAGGACCGAGGAGTAAGTTGTCCTTTTTCGCTCTTCTTTTCTACGTCACCTCTCCTGTGCTGGAGCGCTGGAGCCCGGTTCGGCCCATGTTTCGGCTCTGGCACCTGCCCCGGCTGGTTTCAGCTGCGCCTGTTAGCATTAGCTCTCTGCTACGTCGGTTTTTTGGGAACGGGTTCTGCTAGCTGGTCACGTGATGGTCACGTGCACCTGTTTGGGTTTCACCGTAAGAGACTAAGCTAAAAAAGAATTTGGCACACGCACGTACACACCGTCATATGCGGGAATCGCACACAAGACAGGCAAGTGTACCCCTACACCATCAGCACTCCCGACGCAAAGCTAACATACTAACAGTTAGCAGCGTTGTTAGACGACGGTTCGCCAGTTCTTCACGCTTGGTAGTAGTAGCCTCAAAATTCGCTCTTCCGGTGCTAGGCTAGCACCATAACCAACATTAAAACCCAGTCGTTGGCAAGTGTGGCCAATGTCCAGTTTCTGACTGAAACTTACAATTCTACATGAATAAGGTCAAAACGTGACAAGAAACGAAAGGTTGCGCTCAACGGCCTAGTTGAGGCTTACCGATTGATTAAATATGCACCTAAACCCATGATTGGGTTCATTTAGTCGCGGGAGCCGAGCTGTCCTTGCCTCTGTGTAAATTTTTACCAGGCCAGGCTTAACCTGAGGGGGAAGTGCATGAATGTCTTTGTGCTTGCGTGCGCAGCCCAGGGCGGTCAGCGTCGACCTCCAGACAGACGCCACGCTGCAGGTGGACATCTCGGATGCCCTCAGCGAACGAGACAAGGTCAAGTTCACTGTGCACACCAAGGTGAGGTCACGGCCGGTCCGGTGGCGCAAGCTCGCTTCCCAGCGCTGGCTGTCAGCGTGCCGCTGTATCCGCAGAGCACGCTGCTCAACTTCAAGCAGAGTGAATTCTCGGTGGTCCGCCAGCATGAAGAATTCATCTGGCTGCACGACTCGTTCGTGGAGAACGAAGACTACGCTGGGTACATTGTGAGTCGTGCGCTCGCTTTGGCGACTCGCTTTTTCGCTTTCAACCCAGTGATACGTGGAGGAAGCGTCTAGAAAAATGTCTGAACCACAAATGGCGCACCTCCATGACGCACAATCGAGGTGGCTTGTGATGGGCTATAAGATGGTGGCAAAGCACTTTATTTGGTCTATTTGAAAGGGCTATGGCCTACCCGAATGAATCTCCGTCCGTCACATTGACCCAGTTCTTTGGCTTCGAGGTGGCGCCAAACAAAGTGAGAGCGCGCCTCGGCCTCAAAACCCGATCGTGCGTGGGAGCGACCCGGTGTTGCAAATACCGGCCGCGTTCATTGCCGAGCCTGAGTCGTACTCGGCGGCCGCGGCCTGCTGGTCCCCCACAAACGCAGTGCCGCCATCATACTCGCCCGTCAACGTTTCCGTTCAAGCGTTCCTTTACTGGCTCGAAAGGTCCCGCTGAAACGCGAGCTGTCGTCCTTGTCGGGAGCTGACTCGTGATGCGCTCGCTTCAGATCCCGCCCGCCCCGCCCAGACCCGATTTTGACGCCTCCAGAGAGAAGCTGCAAAAGTTGGGCGAGGGAGAGGGCTCCATGACCAAGGAGGAGTTCACCAAGATGAAGCAGGAACTTGAAGCGTGAGTCGTTTGCCCGGTCTCCGTCCCCTCATCAAAATGTCACTGTTTGTCTTGGGTGTATTTGGGAGTATCATTGCCCCATCCCCAATTGCTAGATGCGCATGGAAAGCAAAGTCTTGTTTGGATGGAGAGAGCAGTCGCCATGAATAAAAGTGTTATTGATTGACCCCCCCCCCCCCCCCCCCCCCCAACCACCCCACCCCTCCTAAGAGAGTACCTGGCCATCTTTAAGAAGACTGTGGCCATGCACGAGGTTTTTCTGTGTCGCGTAGCGGCGCACCCCATCCTCAGGAAGGACCTCAACTTCCACGTCTTCCTGGAATACAACCAGGACGTGAGTAGTCCGGCCATGTTTGATTCGATGTCGCTTGTTGGTCCCTGCGAGTGAGACCATTCATTGCACTAACGGGGCAAGTTTGTGTTCGTAGTGTTTTCTTACTACTCCGGGCAACGCTCATACCAAGACCGAAAAGTGAACATGCTGGCTCAATCTGCTTTCCTAACTGACATCCCTTCATTGATGACATTACTATCTTGTGATTGCAGCTGAGTGTGCGTGGTAAGAATAAGAAGGAGAAATTGGAGGACTTCTTCAAGAATGTGGTCAAGTCGGCCGACGGTGTCTTGGTGGCGGGCGTCAAGGTGAGACCGTGGCACCTGCTTTGACAGCCGGCCGCTAGTTTGACGCTCTCTGCTGGTGTTTGTCCGCAGGACGTGGATGACTTCTTTGAGCACGAGAAGACTTTTCTGTTGGAGTATCACAACAGAGTCAAAGACGCCTCGGCCAAATCCGACAGGATGATCCGCTCCCACAAGAGTAAGGCATCACTTGATGTGAATTGAGAGCAAATATGCAAAGATGAGACGTGCTGAGTAGACCAGGAAGTGCACGTATAGACAGGAAGTGCATTCACTCTGTGACAGGATGTTTGTAAAGTCAACGATTAAGACAAGACAGCAAGGCCCTCCCTCCGTGTCAAATTTGTTGCCTTTTTGTCCAGATGCTGCAGATGACATCAACCGAATGGCGTCGTCGCTGTACGCCTTGGGAACGCTGGACTCCACTGACCTGTGCAAGTAGGGAGGGAACTGCCTTGCCTTTGGGAACCGCAGCTGAGCTGATATTCATGCAGCTCTCTGCTTATCTTTCAGATTCTTCCTCAAAGTGTCCGAACTCTTTGAGAAGACCAGGGTACGTCACATGACTACTACCGGGCTGGACTGCAAGCCTGTCAACTTGTTACCCCCCCCCCCCCCTTCCTTCCTTTTGTCAGAAAATCGAAGCTCGTGTGGCCGCCGACGAGGACTTGAAGTTGGCCGACTTGTTGAAATACTACCTGAGGGAATCGCAGGCTGCAAAGGTCTCTCCGGCCTTCCTCGGGACAGTGCCTCTTGAACTCTTGATCATCAGTGATAATGTGAGCGTGTCGCCCCCCGCAGGACCTCCTGTACCGCCGCAGTCGAGCGCTGCTGGACTATGAGAACGCCAACAAGGCTCTGGACAAAGCTCGCGCCAAGAACCGCGACGTCCTGCAGGCGGACACCAGCCAGCAGCTGTGCTGCCGCAAGTTTGACAAGATCTCCGAGTCTGCCAAGCAAGGTCAGAACCTTCTCATCTGGTGTCCTCTTCATCTTTTTCCCATTCATCGTCTCCAGTTATGTCTCCTAGTCTCTCTTCGGCCCTCATTGTCTTGCTTCGTGGTTGTGTTGTACCCAGAGCTTATCGATTTTAAGACGAGGCGAGTGGCGGCATTCAGAAAGAACCTGGTGGAGCTGGCTGAGCTGGAGCTCAAACACGCTAAGGTAGTCAGTGAGCCTTGTCAGTGAGCCTGTTTATGAAGTCATCTTTGGCCTCTCTTTCTCAGGGGAACCTGCAGTTGTTGCAGAGTTGTCTGGGGGTCCTGAAAGGAAACACTTAGCCACGCCCCACTTGTCACAGCCACGCCCCCTGCAACTGGACAGCGCTCTTTGCATGGGGGTGTTGCGGGGCCCATGTCGGATGGACTACAAAAACTCTTGAAGGCTTCAAAAAAGCAAACAAGAACAAACAAACAGGAAAGCTTCATCACGATAACCACACACTTTCCTCTTCATCAACACGCACACACAAATGTTGTCCTTGGATCAGTCTAGTCCGATGTAGGTCTATCTGGATCAGTCTGGGACTGTCTAGCTCAATCTGGTCCAGGTCCTGGGGAGTTCACTGTGTGAAATCAGCATTAGTTAAATTCAGTCATGATGACTTTGGTCTGCTCAGAATCACTCCATCAGACTGGTTCAATTTGGTTCAGTGTGTCCAGTCTGGATCAGTCAAATTTCATCTGGTCCAGGTGCAAGTCCTGGTCTAATGTGGGTCAATCTGGATTACCGGTAGTAGTCTTCAATCTAGTCAGTCATTCTGGATCCATCTGATCCAGGTCCTGGTCCCTTCTGGGTCAACCTGGATCAGTCCGGTCCAGTCGAAATCACTCTGTAACGGTCTTGCTTAATCTGGATCAGGCCGGTCTCGCTGCGGCCGCTCAGTTTCCTGTCATCTAATTTAGATTAAGATAATTGGATGTTGGTGAACGTTTTGTTTTTGCAGCCTCCTACTGCTCGTGTGGTTCCTGTTCTTATGAAAACGAATGAAAGCCTTGTACAGGTTTGTATTCCAGTACATTCGAATGGCGGTTTACGGTCGTCTTTGTCATCTTCCTCTCTTAATTGTAGCTCTTTTTTGTTTGTGGGAGGAGCCTGAGTGTGTTTGCCTTAACATCATTCTTGTTGAGTTTGTTTCTCTTATTTGCATATGACTATAAACGAATGTTTTTCACACGTAACGTGACCAAAGCTTCCGTATCATCCAAGGTGGCGATAGAGTAAAAAAAGAAAGATGCCAGTCCAATAAACAAGCTGATTTGTTTTCACAGCAACTTTGAAGGTCTGTTAAAAATGTTTTTTATAAGTGACTGTGGAAAAGATTTGTTTGACCCTCTAACGCTTGAAGATGACTACAGAAATAATACCTGCATCTCACCTGCATATTTGTATTGGTATAATGCATAAAGCTTTAAAATCTGTATTGAGATAATACTCCTACTTTTTGTCTATCGCAAGCGCTCTGGAACACAAGCCCTCTGGTAAGCAAGGGACTACTTCGTTAGTTTAACTACTGCCTAAATGTATGTCGAATAAAATCACTCGTTTTAACCACGACTGCGGCGTTTCTTTATTGCTTATCAATTAAATAAACGGAGCTGACCTAAGAGGCTATTATTGTGAAGGCGGTTGCCGGAAGAGTTCTTACGAATACGACTAGCTTGTTAGTATAGCCAAACACCGCTTCATTGGCTTTTGCACTCTCATACTGGACCAACAGTAGGCGTCAAAATGAGTTCTATTGGGACCGGGGTAAGTCTTTTATCTTACTTGAAGCTTTTTATTTTCTAAACGTCACTTTTATTTTTCAAGAGTTGTCTAGGGAACTGTATTACGTTGAGAACGTCTGGCTGGCGAGTTAGCTATTGTTAACCTGCTGAGTCACTTCACCGTAGCGAGGCTGGCCTTGCGCCGCGATGCTAATCTGAAACCAAAAGCGATCAGAAATCTTGTGTTGTAGTTCGACCAAGTAGCGGTGATTAGCAGTCTCGCTCGTGCTATTAGTGGTTTACCGTGGTTCATTATTTTGTTCGTAAACGGTGATGCTTCACTGAGCGGGTTGGCCCATTGCAGCGATGCGTAAGCGCGTACGCCATATTGGATGTGTCCGGGATGGAAACCTAGGTTTGAAACTTTGTACTTTAATCACACGTTTACATTTTACAGCGTATTGCTGCCGCACCAGCAAAAGAATGGTTACTTTTCAGTCACATTGTGATGGATTTTACGTTGGGATTAATTTTACGTTATACCTTGATGACGCTCACTTGATCAGTGATCACGTGATCAACTTGATTTCCACATTAGAAAGAAAAACAACGTTTGGAAGTCACATTTTTATGACAAAACGTGAAGCTTAAATTATGAGTTTTAGGGCTTCAGGCTGTAGTTTGACTTTGTGCCACTTTATTTTGTTTTCATGCGTGGTAGCCCTTTAAGGGTTAGTGCGACTGTTTTACGACAGCTTGTCACGCGGGGGGGCACACAAGTGCAACATCTGTGGACTGGAGGACTTCACTCCACGTGTGCCTCCTACCGTGTACCTCACGCTGTCGACCCTCGTCAGATATTTGCAAAGTGTTCTCGCTTGGTGAGCACTATTAGTAAATATTTTGCTGTTGCATGTAGTGGAGTTATTTTGAGATCAGCAAATCCATCTTAAAAAGGACATCGCGAATAATGCTAACCGCTAATGAGCCGCCATGCTAATCTTACACATGTACTGTGTGTCGCTTATCCTGCGTGATATCAATTGGTACTTTATTTTTATTCCATTATGCAGCAATATATTTCACATACATGACAACAGAAAACCACACATTGACCTTACTACATTAGCAGTGGAGGATCAGTACAGGAATCCCTCGCTACATTTGATCGTTTACGTTTATCGCGGCTGTAGTACGTTGCGGATTTTTTTCCAAATTAAAAAAAATATATATAAAATTCAAAATGAACCTTCTAAATTGAGGAATTATGGCATGAAAGTTGCCCACACGCCACCAGAAGGCCGGGAGTGTCCACACAATTGCAGTACGTACACTTGTCCCTTTTATAAAAAAGGAACCAATTATCCGCGTTAAACGAGGGATTACTGTACTTCAAAACTTTTCAAATTCAATGATGAATGAAAATGATAAAGATCAATAAGGACTCCGTCTTTGCAATAAAACATAGCATTTATTGATTAATTGAAAATTGACACCGAACAAAAGATGAACATATTCCAGAATGTCCAAAGTAACCACATTATTTTGTCCCGTTGTTGGCGAGAAGTGAAATTGTAATTGCGATGTTGACGCATAGTCCCGCATGCATGTTTTCCAGTACGACCTGTCGGCATCCACCTTCTCTCCCGACGGCCGAGTCTTTCAGGTTGAGTACGCCATCAAGGCCGTGGAGAACAGCAGGTGACTGCGCTCGCCCTCCCGATGTGATCCGAGGGTCTGTCGTGCAAACGTAACAGAAATGCCAACTTTCACTTTGCTTTTTGTGCGGTGTGTTGGTGTCCAGCACAGCCATTGGAATCCGCTGTAAAGATGGCGTCGTGTTTGGCGTGGAGAAGTTGGTTTTGTCCAAACTCTACGAGGAGGGCTCCAACAAACGCATCTTCAACATTGACCGACATGTCGGCATGGTAAACACGTGTACACACACGCTCCTCATTCAAAGTAAGTGTCATTTTGAGTCTTCTTCAATATCTGATTGCCATCCCTCAGGCTGTGGCAGGCCTCCTGGCGGACGCCCGCTCGCTAGCTGAGGTGGCCCGCGATGAAGCGTCCAACTTCCGCACCAGCTACGGGCACGACATCCCCCTCAAGGTAAACTATGGCGAGCATAAGTCTCAAGTCAAACTGTTCCAATGAAGCAGTTTGTTTTTTCTTTCCAAATGGTATCTTTTTGCTGTTCGAAAATGGCATTTCACCACAATGCGGTGTCGCTTTAGAAAGACTTTATAGCTCGCTTTGCAGTAAGTTACTTCTTTGATGGCTCAAACGGGTAAACGCACAATGGACATAACCCACTAGGTAGGTGTGTTTCGGCTAACGACGCCTCCCATTGCCCGCAGCACCTGTCGGAGCGCGTGGCCATGTACGTGCACGCATACACGCTCTACAGCGCCGTGCGGCCCTTCGGCTGCAGGTGAGTTTGCCGCCTCGCCCATGCTGGGCGCCGCCGGGCTGACAGCTCTCGCCGGTGTCGTCCGCAGCTTCATCCTGGGCTCCCACGACAAAGACGATGGGCCACAGCTCTACATGGTCGACCCCTCGGGCGTCTCATACGTGAGTCCTCAACGTGGCTGCGCTTGCAAAGGAAAGTCTGGAATGAGTTACATGGGAATGTACGATGGAGTTTTGGAATAATTGAATGCAAAGGTCACAATTGCTGTCTTGGACATTTTGTTTTGTCATAAGCAAAATAATCTAAAAACGGCCAACACTTTGCCTTTTCAAGTGCTACTGAAACATGTCCTCAAAGTCCTCCTTATTGCATTTGACCTTATAAATTACTGCTTGATTCCCATGGAGACTCTCCATCCTTTGTTTGGAATTTTGCAACCGCGGTGTGATGATGCAGAGAAGGTTTCGCTCAACAAGCTGATATCACATGATGTCATCGATTTCTCTTGGCTGTCTGAACGTGCACGTGTGCACTTTGTGGGTTCATCGTCACCTCTTTGCTCTCAATAATCTTGTGTGCCTCATTTCAGGGTTACTGGGGCTGCGCCATTGGAAAAGCTAAACAAGCAGCCAAGACAGAAATTGAAAAACTGCAGGTGTGTGTTGTCGTCAAGACATTGTGTGGGTCATGTCACGTGTGTAGCCTGTGTGGTGCGGCCGTGATGTCATGTGGCGTGTGTTGCAGATGAAGGACATGACGTGCAGAGAGCTGGTCAAGGAGGTCGCCAAAATGTGAGTGGCTGCCTAATGACATAAGATCTGTCATGCTCTGAAGATGAGATAATTTTTTAGGGATTCAAGGAAATAAGCATTTTTTAAAAGATGTCAAATCATGTGGCCAAGACTGGTAAAAAATGTCATTAAAAAAGTAAACTCCGTGTTCTACTTTTTCATTGCATGGCTTTGTTTGTGTGTGTGTTCAGCATCTACATCGTTCACGACGAGGTGAAGGACAAAGCATTCGAGTTGGAACTCAGCTGGGTGGGAGAAAGTAAGAACATAAAGACTTCAAAGCTGCGTCTCGATCGCATCCGCTCCATCGTTAACGGGATGATGAGTGCCCAGAAGGTTTCGCTCATTGGACTGAATGCCTGTGATGTCACCTCCTCTTGGCTGTCTGACCACGCCCACCCGTAGTCCAGAGCCGAATGCCGCCGCTCACTATAGCGACTAAACCACCTCTTTCTTTCTCCTCAGTCACAAACGGTCGACACGTGCTCGTCCCCAAAGACATCAGGGAGGAAGCAGAGAAATATGCCAAGGTGACACGCATGCACACACACACTTTATACACTGCGTTCTAACACTACGTGACATCTTTCAGGATTCGCTGGAGGAGGAAGACGACTCGGATGAAGACAACATGTGAACCCACTGACTCTTTAGTTCCTGTTTGTTTTTCATGTTTCTTAGTTTTGCCTTAAAAATAAAAAATGTTTCCAGCCCGGTCCTCTGTGTCCCTCTGCATATTGATAGGTTAAAAGTGGGACGTCACACACAAATGACCATATATGGCTCGCTGTCAATGTTTTCTTGTTAGCTAAAGCATCCATTGTCTTTGTGAACGCGATAGAGCCACGAGCGTCTTTCACAAGCTCACAGGTTGTGCTTCAAAGTAACTTTTGTGTGATCAAACGCAAGTCTGGAGCTTTTCTTGCAGAGGCGCCGTGCAATAACGTGGATGAACGCACATATCCAAACACGTGAGCAAAAGACTCCACTTAGACTTGGCTGCTGGCACACGTGAAATTGGAACTACGAGAACCCAATCTCGGGAGCTTCAATCGCCCACAATTGGCACGACGGTGCTTCGGCATTGTTGTACTGTGGCAGACAGCTTCTGTGTTCTTGCTAAAGTCAACTCAAGTACATACACTTTTAGTGTTGACTTTGGGTTGGACATAAGTCTCGGGCACACGCACAAATTGGGGCCAAACGTCTCCTTTGGAAATGTGACGGGGTCGACGTGTCGTGACCAGAATTTGCTTAATGTTACGTTGCAACTGTGTATGTGTTGAGAAAAAGAACACATGACTTTCCCTCGGACAGTTGGCCTATGCCAGGGGTAGGCAATTCCGGTCCTAGAGGGCCGGTGGTGTCCTGCATGTTTTCTATGTCTCCCTGTTGCAATAGACCTGATCCAAATTATCAGGATTGTTATTCAGCTTCTGCAGACCTTGCCAATTATCTAACCATTCGAATCAGGTGTGTAGTAACAGGGGAACACTGAAAACATGCAGGTCACCGGCCCTCGAGGACCGGAATTGCTACTCCTGGCCTACGGAGTCCGTCGTATATCATCACCGTGAGCTCCATAACCAGAGCAAGCACGTACCGGGGTGTGGCTTTGGCCAGACAAGGAAGCTCGTTCAACCAATGGTGTCGCGCCTCCTTGCTTAGCACAAACAGCGGGGAACCAATGGCGGTCTCTAACGGCGAGCTTCTCCTCCCACGCTTCCTCTTATTGGGAAGTTGTGCAGCACATGTCGTCATTTCCCTTGTGGCGCCGCGTTCGTATCTACCAATGGCGAGAGCAGTTCAGTTCGGACCAATTAAAACCGTTGATTGCCTCGGCTAATCGCTTTGCTCGGTGGCGACCAGCGCCGCGCTCTCCGCCAATGGCCTGACGGGAAACACAGCTCCGGACTCGACAGCTTGTTGTTCGTGTATTGCGTCGCAAGCCGGGGCGAGAGGGAAGCAAGACGCTTCGTTGAACGTGAGTAGAGAATGTTGATTCTACGAGGCCAAAAATTGTCGCCGGCCCCTCACTCGCCGCTCCGGCGGACGTGAGGCGAGGCCGCGCGGGTATCAGATGTTTCCTTTCGTCGTGCTTACGAGCAGCAGCAGCCGCGAATTGAATGGCAGCCGCGGCTTGTTTTCGCACTAAAGAAATGCGAAAGCTTGTGTGTGTATGCGCGCGCGCGTGCCTTTTGTCAAACAACCGAATATAAAATAAAAACACGAAAAGCGACGGACTTTTATTCCTTGTCACATTTAATGACGTCATCGGCTATAAAGTTAGTTTCTTTTGCATTCACGAGACAGTGGACGTAAGCGAGACGCTTTAAATCTCCCGATAAAGTAGCTTTAGCACGTTAGCTCTAGATAGCCGGAGAGCGGCGGACGCAGCCACCGAGCACCACCGAGAGCGTCTAGTCGCGTCTAGCCGCGATCACTTTGTGGCCGTTACTCGACTGCCGCCCGTCGCTCGCTTATCGTCGCCCCAAGTTCGACCGTCGTTGTCAAACCGCTCGGGAGCGAGCGGGGAAAAAGAGCGGAGCGAGCTAAAGTTAGCCGCGCTAGCCGAGCTGACATGGCGACGTGACTAGCTGTGGAGCTCAGCTCAAAGCGGGAAGTCGAGTTCCCCGGCTCGGTCAGGGGCAACCCGCCTGGCTAGCTGGGCCAGTTGGCTCCCTCCAACGCATCCTAGCTCATTTTAGTGAAGGGGAGCTAACATATTTGTTCTGATCCAACCAGGAGCAGAGGGTGGGGGTGGGTCCTGACTCCGGAGATACTAGGCAGTTATGTCTGGCCACTTTCTCAGTCATCAAGGTCTCACCAGGAAACCGTATTCTTGTTGGGTTTAATGTCTTTTACTTGCCTCCCGTCAACTTTGGTGGATTGCCATCACCAGGTAGATTGAGGCCACTGGATGAAACGTCTTCAACAACCAAGAAGTGTCGGCTGCTAGCATCCGCAGCAACTTGAATCATCTTCTACTTAATGATGTCTGTATACATTCTCAGTCATCATTGTCTCTCTTAAGATGTGATGTCTTCAAGCTTGGAGCTTTCTTAACGTTGGTGACTGAGAATCGACACCGACATAACTGAAAGAAGATTTGTAGATTCAGCTTTGGAAGGTTCTGTTTAGTTACCCTGATAGCCAGTTAAGCACAGAAAAGCGGTCTACGGGTGACTGGTCTCTTCTTGGTTGTAAAACTTCAACAACCGAGGCCATTCCAGTTGTCTTGGTCCTCTGGTTTTTGAATCTTCTTCCCATTAGTTGTGTCCGTGTAGATTGTGTCATCGAGGCTTCAACAACCAAGAAACATCAACAACCAAGAAGAGTCCAGGTTGCTCTGTTACTCAGGTTACGGTCGTCCACCCAAGTTGAAGCCAACAAGAATCGCTTGCCGAGCTAGACAGAGACAACTGAGAATCTTACCGGACGCAATTAACTACAAGAAGATTCCAGATTCAAATGTTGCCGCTTTTGGTTAATTGTCATAGCATCATTTTGAGCTTATTTGCCTGCTTTTCAAATTGATCTCTTTTTCATCTTGTGTCCCAGCGATCAACAAAGCTCCCAAGGTGGACTTCCTCATCTAAGCGCATAAGATGAAGGTGAGATTTTTTACTTTTACGGCGATGTCATCAAAGTCTTGTCAAGCGTAATTTTTGGACTTGACGTTTGTGCGTGTGTTATGTTTTTGCAGGCAGCCGACGAGCCGGCCTACCTGACCGTGGGCACCGACGTGAGCGCCAAGTACAGGGGGGCCTTCTGCGAGGCCAAGATCAAGATTGTGAAGCGGCTGGTGAAGGTCAAGGTAACGTGGCAGTGCACCAGCTCTCAAAATGGTGACTCTCATTCATCTTTTCAGGCCCCCCCTCCCATCATGTTTTGGGAAGTTGAACAGTAGTTGTATCTAGTGAACGCGAAGCTCCACCAAATCCTCCGTTTCACCCCCGAAGGCAACTCCAGCGCATTTGCACGCTCATTTCCTTACAACAGAGTCCCTCAGTTTTGATATTGAGATGTAGATTTTGATGTTGTTTTATTGAGCACTTGGCGGTCAAATGATTCCCCACGCATATGACGACATCTGTGACATCATAGAGGGTTTGTCTTCTTTTGTTCGCTGAGCGATAAGCTCTCTTGAGAACGGAATTGGAATCAATCCCTTTTTTGCTCTTCTCTGCAGGTGACTCTGAAAGGGGAGAGCACCAGCCAGGTGGTCCACGATGACCAGGTCAAAGGCCCCCTCAGGGTGAGCAGCTTCGTCTCCTTGATGAGCACGTTGACGGCGAAGATGTGGTAACCGCGTGTGCGCCCGCAGGTGGGCTCCACGGTGGAGGTGAAGACAAACGAAGGCGCGTGCAGCGAGGCCGTCATCAGCAAGCTGACGGATGCCAGCCTCTACACCGTGGGTAAGTGCGCCTGCCTGTGCATACGCCAAAGTGTGTCGCCCACATGACGCCGTGTCTTTCAGTTTTTGACGACGGGGACGAGAAGACGCTGCGACGGTCGTCTTTGTGCCTGAAGGGTGAGCGGCACTTTGCCGAGAGCGAGGTGAGTTGGGGCTTTTCGCCTCCCATTCGAGTGTTTTGTGGTTCTTTTCCTTGTTCCTGGCTTTCGCCTTGCTCCCCTCCTCGTTGTTCTGGCCCGCCTTCTTGACTTGTTTTTTTTTTCTTCCCTTTTTATTGTCCTTTTCTTTTGCTGTTGTTCTCTTCCTTCTTGCTCTCTGATTTGGTCACCTAATTCTCTGCCGTTCCTCTCCATCACCTTGGTGTTCTCCTTTTTCTTATTTCTTTCACTGTTCTTGGTTGTTAGACTGCTTCTCCTCCTTCTTGTTTGCCTTCCACTTGATCCGGTTCTTGTTCTCCTCCTTTTGGCAACCCTCTGCTCCCCTCACCTCCTCATTTTTCTCTGTATTCTTCCTCCTCAGACCCTGGACCAGCTTCCTCTGACCAACCCGGAACACTTTGGCACTCCGGTCCTCGGGAAGAAGTCCAACCGCGGTCGTCGCTTCTCGCAGGCTGTGTGAGTCTTTGGGAGAACGTGTCCAGTTTTCTTTGGAGGGGAAGGGGAGTCACTGATTGCGTGGTGTCCCTCAGGGCGGGCGAGGAGAACGAGTCGTCGTCCAGCGAAGAAGACGAGGATGACCGCAGGAGGCTGAACGATGAATTGCTGGGGAAGGTCTGTAGCGTCAAGAAGGAGGAGCAGCCCGCCGCCTGGTTCCTGGCGCTGGTAAAGCTGCCGCCCGCGCAACAGGACACACCGGTCATGCCAACGTCTCCTGACGTGCGTGCGTGTGCGTCTAGGTGGTGTCGCCCAGCTGCAATGACGAGCTGGTGGTGAGGAAGGATCAGTGTCTGGTCAGGTCCTTCAGTGACTCCAAGTTGTGAGTTTGAGCGCATCTTGTCAATCGTTTGGACTGGCAACGTTGATATGCTTGTGGTTTCCTACAGCTGCACGGTTGCCAGGAGGAACGTGCACCCCCTCAATTCCATCAGCATCAACAAGTCGGAGCTCTCCAACACGCAAGGTCAGTGTGCTTTCCCTCCGTGGCACGCTGCGGCTGCTTCTCTTGACCCCTCCTCTTCCGCTCCTCTCCAGGTTTTGAAGCGGCTCAGATATTTGCCAGGCGCAGGGAGGTGCCAGAGGTTTGGAAGATGGACATGAGTCAGATCTTGGACTCGTCCACCAGTGACGAAGATGACGACAACGGGGAGGAGAAGGAGAGCGAGGACGACGACACGGACGAGGATGAGAAGAGGAAGAAGCTCCTCAAAGAGGAGGTCGGCGCCTGCCCTCTCTCACACTTTGACCGAATCGTTGCGCCTGTGGAAAGCCGTAAAATGTGGCATGCGGAGATGTGCGCAAGCGTGACACACGCTTACGTGTCCCCCACTTACGCGTCCCCCACTTACGCGCGCGTGCAGCCCGAGGAGGAGCCGGACCCGGAGGAGCGAGATCACTTCCTGCAGCAGCTCTACAAGTTCATGGAGGACCGAGGTGAGCCCAGCCGGGCCATTGACGGCCATCCGTCACGCGCACATGCCTTTTTTCTGATGCCAATGGTGTTCATCAGGCACGCCCATCAACAAGCCGCCAGTGTTGGGTTACAAGGACCTGAACCTGTTCAAGCTCTTCCGCCTGGTCTTCCAACACGGCGGCTGTCGTAAGGTGACGGGAACGCTGTGGCTGAATCAAGCTGTCTTGCGATGGCTGAAAGTAGAAAACTTGGTGCTGGCTAGCTGATGTTGACCTGAAATGCTGCAGAATTAATTCAAGTGTGCAATGTGGGACAAAGTTGCAATGCTTTCATTTTAAATCTTTGGTGTGATTTGTGAAGGAAAATGTGCCTGGTTTGTGTGTCAGATTGAGAGCGGCACGGTGTGGAAGCAGATCTACATGGACCTGGGCATTCCCATCCTCAACTCGGCGGCATCGTACAACGTCAAGACAGCGTACAAGAAGTATGCCTCTGCGCCCCCCGCCCCCACCCCCACAGCAACCACTCACTGCCCGCCCCACCCCGCCCACTCCTTACAGGTACCTTTTTGGCTTTGAGGAGTACTGCCGCTCTGCCTGCATCACCTTCAGGACTATACACCACAACAACCCGCGCTCGCCTAAGGCGCACGCCGTCTCCAGGATGGCCGCCAGGTCAGAGTTCAAGGAGGAGGACAAGGGCACCGAGTCTGACAGCGAAAGCGACGACCCCAAGGACAAACAGTTGTCGCCTAGGGTGAGTTGCACCCACTGCCGACAGCTTGTCGCAATATCCATTTGACTTTGGTGTATGGATGTGGAAATATATTGTCCCGTGCAGGGGAGTAGGCGAGGCGGTGCCAAGGCGGAAGCGCCCAACAAGGGAGGAGACGAGAACGGCGAGGAGCCCAGGGATGCACCGCGGCGCAGCAGCCGGCGTCTGGACGGCTCCGACAGGGGCTCTGACGATGACGAGGAGGAGGAAGAAGAGGAAGATCAGGATGAAGATGACGACCAAGATGACGAGGACGAAGAGCGAGCCAGGCGCCTAGGAGCCAGGTGGGGCTCCGAACGCATTTACACGAAAGATTATACAGTCTCCATTTTTTCTCACGTCTTTAATGAGGAAATTGTGTTCAGGAGCGAGGACGAAGGGGAAGGCGACGCCTTGACAGGGACCAAGGTGAGAGTGAAGTACGGCCGAGGAAAGACACAAAAGATCTACGAGGCTCACATCAAGAAGACGGATACAGACAACGGCGAACATTTCTACCTGGTGCACTATTACGGCTGGAACGTCAGGTGGGTGCGCCAAAGTGGGTTCGCTAAAGTGGCCACGCCATAGCTGCCACACAGGCGAGGCCTGTCACAATCAGACCTTCGCCCTTCTGGCTTGAATGTGCAGTCCCTAATAAAACCCACCTTAGCTTTTGCTACATATCCAGACCTTGGGGCTCAAAAGATGGAGAACAAAATTCTTCATAAGAATTGAAAGTTGATGCTATAGATCACAGCTGGCAAGCTCGAGGCCCGAGGGCCAGATACGGCCCGCCACATCATTTTATGTGGCGCGCGAAGACAAATTGTGCATCAAATTCGTGTCATTACTAGAATTGCAAATTGTCTTCACTTTGAATATCTTTTTTTTTTTAAATATTTGACCAGTTTTTACTCGTCTGATTTGAAAATTAGTTATTTGTCAGTTTGTTTTGTAGCTTTTACTGTATATGATATGAGGTGCTCATACATTTATTTGGGTTGACAGTCATAATGGCCCTCCGAAAGAAGCTATGAGTACAATGCGGCCCGTGAAAAAAATGAGTTTGACACCCCTGCTATAGATTGTTCCAATACCTTTGCCCGCTGTGGGCTGGCTCAAACCAAAGGTTCTGTGTCATAATTTTACACTTTATCTCCTCAAGGCTAGACTATTGTAACGCACTCCTCATCGGGATCCCTAGCAAGAGCCTCCAGAGGCTTCAGTACATCCAAAACAGCGCTGCTAGGATCCTGATGAGGGTGCGGAAAAGCGATCACATCACACCCATCCTCCGTTCTCTGCACTGGCTCCCCATCAAATTCCGAATTGATTATAAGATCGCCCTCCTCACTCACCATTGTGTCCTCGGACATGCTCCCCCATACCTCAAAGAACTCCTTGCCCCAAAACCTGCCACCCGAAGCCTCCGCTCATCCAATTCACACCTTCTCCACGTTCCGAAAACCAAGCTGCGCACCATGGGCGACCGGGCCTTCTGCCATACAGCCCCTACACTGTGGAACTCCCTCCACCCAAGAGCACCCCAATCCACTGACTCTTTCAAAACTGGACTTAAAACTCACCTCTTTACCTTAGCATTTCCGTAATTTCTCTCATATCCTGGTTGTCGTCCAGTTGTTTTATACTTGTCCTTGTTTTGTTTTCTTGTTTTTATCTGCCATGTAGCAATTTGAGATTCCTCCGAATATAAAGTGCGTTATAAATATAATTTATTATTATTATTATTATAATTCGTTTGAAGACATCTGGATGTAAAAGCCTGAACTCTTTTGATTCAAAACCCAAATGTCTTCTTTTGGAGGGGGTCGCATTTGACATATACCCACGCACTACACTAACCGGCGCGTTTCCTTGCAGGTATGACGAATGGGTGAAGGCCGACCGCATCATCTGGCCGGCCGAGAGAGGAACCCGCAAGAGAACCCGGAAGAAGGTGAAGGTGAGCCGCCACTTGCTGTCCGCGTCGCTCCAGCCTTCCTATGACCTCTCAACTTTGCTCCTAGAACAAAGAGGAGGTGGACAAGGAGGACGACAAGGCTCCGATGGCGGTGTTGATGGCCACGCCTCCGCCAACCAGACCCGTGGCGGCCAGGCGAGGTCGCCCCCATATCCGGACTGCGCCTGCCAATGTGCCGCCCGGTCGTAAGATGCCGAGCGGAGAGGGCAAGTCCAACCCCAAGAGCTCCCGCACAGACACGCCTCCCAACGCGGCCAACGGTGACAGTAAGCCACGCCCACGTCACACATGAAACACCGTTGGCAAGCCCTCTCTCGCCGCCATATTTTGTGAGGTGTAGCGAGCGCAAGTCTAGACTCTAGGCCAGGGGTGTCAAACTCATTTTTGTCGCGGGCCGCATTGTACTCATAGCTTCTTTCGGAGGGCCATTATGACTGTCAACCCAAATAAATGCTTGAGCACCTCATATACAGTAAAAGCTATAAAACAAACTATTATTCAAAGTGAAGACAATTTGCAATTCTAGTAATGACACACGAATTTGATGCACAATTTGTCTTCACGGGCCACATAAAATGATGTGGCGGGCCGTATCTGGCCCTTGGGCCGTGGGTTTGACACCTGTGCTCTAGGCGATAACGAGAATATATTCTCAGCCCAAGAGAATGCTATTCGCTTAGCAACGTCCCGCTCTTATTTGGAAAGACAAAAGGGGCACTGCCTGGGTAAAGTTTCCAAAGTCACAGGAACAGTTCATCGCATCAAACTCTCGAGAAGGCAACATGCACTGTCGCTGATGGCAACAGTAAAAAGTACATTTACAGTGACCAGAGTAACCCCGCAGTACGTGAGGAGAAATGCCCTTATGTACACTCTCGGCATGCTGCTTGAAGGTCAAACTTTGAAACAATGCAAACGCATTGAAAAACTTCTGAAGAATGAATGTTTAGCCTTTTTCCCAGTGCTGCAAATGTTTCATCTGTCATTTTTGCTCTTCTTTGTCCATTGTGTCTCTAGATGCGCCACGCTTCAGGAGGACCAGGAGGACTTCCGGGATGTATGACTCGGACCGCGCCTCAAACGGTGAGTGGCATGGTGTTGGTGGATATATGCAGACAAGTGAAAAAAAGTTAAAGTATTCATTTACTCTCGTCATTTTTTGTGTGAACTCTAAAAAGATTTATATCGCTTTGCTAACATGTTTTAGTTCACGCGCCTTCATGTCACCCTAACAGTCCCCTCATGTGCGCTCTCCCTGCAGAGGATTCTGGGAACTCAACGGTTGATAGCGAATCAGAAGAGCCACCTGAAAAGAAACTGTCGCCCTGGCGGGGCAGACCCGAAAATGTCGGGGAGGGGGAGGAGGCCGTGTCGGCAGGAAAGGAGGCGGAGTTGAGCGAGGTTGTTGTCCCGACAACGACTCGGCTGCCTGTCACGCCGTCCCGCTCCAGCACGCCACAGGAGGACGTTGCCCAGCTTGCAAGTCCCTCCGAAGACGAGGAGAACCCAGAAGACGAAGCGTTGGCAGTGAAGGACGAAGTGACAAATGAGCAGAAAACCGTTGTGGAGAAACTGCGCCCTGCCACTTCCCCAGGCAGGGCGTCCCCTCGGTATGACGAGCTGCACGACGCCACCCCTGCACCGTCCAAAGACTTCAAGACCCCGCCTTTGTCGCCAGCCATGCTCAAAGTTCACAACTCTGATAGGCTGCCTAAAATCTCCACCTCGCCATCTGCCATCAGTCCTGAAGCTCCACTGCCGCCTCCTCCAGCTCCTGCACCTCCTCCTCGAAGTGTCCCGAAGAGACCGGATGAACCCATGGTGGTCCTCCACTGCCTCCCCGCGCCGCGCCTCCACCCGGAGCACCCGACTTCAACTCCAACCACCGTGCCCTCAGACACTGACTCCGCCAGTGAGGAAGAGGAGGAAAAACCAGAGCTGAAGCTCTGCCCTGAAAGGAAGCAAGACGAGGTTACACCTGCCTCCCCCAAGTCTTTGGCGAGTCCCACCAAGGTAGGTGCCGGCGTGTCACCCAAGTCCCACCCGTCGCCCCTGCGTGGCGCCGAGGCGGAAAGGAGGAGCCATCGAGCTGTGAGGGCGAATGAGGTGCAAGAACAAGCAGATGAGGTTTCAAAGGAACAGCCCGAGAAGGAGCTCCGGACACCGCCCCAGGCCCAGGAGGCCCTCGGGCCCGCCCCAAACGAGGAGCCACAAATGGGTGCCGAGGCGTTACTTTGCCACGAAGTAGACCTAGACGACCCCGATGACAAGGACAAACCCACCCCTTCCTCGGAGCCCCTCCTCCTCATCGCCCGGGAGCAGCCACCAGCGCCCCATCACCCCTTCTTTCCCGAGCCCATCTCCTGCTGCACCCCCTGTCCGGAAGTACTCCGCCCAGCCAGTTTCGAGATGGAGGCAGAGACCAAGGTAGTGGTGGCTGTGGTGGCATCAGGCGCAGAGAAAGAGACAGATGCCCTGTCCAGTCTGGACCGCAATGTGACGCAAGAGGCCCGAGGTCGCTGTCGCTCGCCGCCTGGGCCCACTCATGTTGTGCGGATGTCCAGTAACCCTTGTCAACGTTCACTCCCTTAGGTCAGAAGCGTCTGGCAGAGTGTCAGACAAGCCCCGCCTCCAAGAAACACAAACGAAACCACAAGCGCAACAGTGGCACCCCCAAGACTGACAAGAACGGCACTGGTGAGTGTGTGCTCGTCTGTCTGTCCATCCTTGCCTGTCGTCATCCTTCCTGGCAATTTTGGCCGTCCCTCGTTGTCCACCCCCACCCTATCCATCCTCGTCCTCCCATGGCTCTGCTCCTCCATCTGTACTTGTTCTTGCTCATCCCTTGTCATTTTGTTGTTGTCACCGCCAATGCCATGATGTCACTTCCTGACATGACTCTGCTCCCTTTTTAGGTCACAGCAGCGACAGTGAGGACCAGTCACGTCTTTTGTCTCTGTCAAAGTCCAACAAGTCTCGCTGCACTGGGGCTGGGTCGCCACACGCCAAAGACAAACATAGCGCCACCTCCCCACAGCGAGCCTACAAGTGGACCTTCCAGCTCGGTAACACAAACACAAGCGATGCTCTTAGATGATCAAATGACGAGAAAACGATGCGTTGCTGTGGCGTTTGCACTCGTGACTATTTGCGCTCTCCCGGTCAGACGCTCTGGACAGCATGTCGAGCAGCGAGAGGATCTCTTTCCTGCAGGACAAGCTTCAGGAGATCCGGAAATACTACATGAGCCTCAAATCTGAGGTGGCGTCCATTGACAGACGTAGGAAGCGCCTAAAAAAGAAGGAGCGGGAAGGTAAGGCTCAGCGCCTCAACGCCTCAGCCACAAGTGCGCTCTTAGCGTGTTATCCATCCCCAACAGTGTCCAACACCACGGCGTCTCTGTCCTCGGGTTCCTCGGACACGGCCATGAGTCCATCCTCTGCCTCGCCCACTCAGAGCACCTTGGCTGTGGAGTGCAGGTGATGACACGCCTGCCCCAGACCCCCCTTCCCCAGGGACAGACGTTTGGATGCCTCCCGCCCGACTGACGTTCAGACGCAGCGGGAACACGACGGACCACAGAAAAAGACTGACTTCCTGTTAAGATGATTGGACAGCCACAGAGCACCCCCTGCACTTTCTGCCTTCCTTTATTCACTTCCTCCTTCTGTCAACTTCCTCTCTTCTTCCTGCCCTTATTTCTTCACTTTTTTAAAGTATTCACTTTTTGGATCCCCCCACATTTTCATTATTTCCTGATGGCATCCGCATACAATTTTTGTTCCCCCTTTTTTTTCCTTATTTCCTTCCTTTTCTGCTCTTATTTCATCACTTAAGTTCCTATCCCCCATCACTTTGTCTCTCCTCACTTCCTGCTTCGTTCTTCCTTTTTCCATCCTTTTCATCATTTTCTTCCTCCCTCTGTGTACCTTCAGCTCACCCGGGTTAGTGTGAACTTTTTTCTGAGCAGAGATCAAAGTTCAACCGAAGGTTCGGGGGGGGGGGGGGGGGGCAAAGCAGATGCTTATGCAATGAAATCTTTGACACAAAATTATGAAATCAAGTAAAACTATTTTTTATTTACTTTTCTATTAAATTAGAGCTTCTATTTTGGTAAGAAAAAGGAAAAAGTTGAATAAAGGTGTTTTGTTTTTGTGTTTGCATTGCAGTGAGGAAGTTTGAGTTAAAAATTAGGACTTTGAAAGTTTTATTTCTGACAGGACAAAAAAACAAAAGTTCTTCCTCGCCTCAACTTGACATTGTCAAACATTTTGTGGCCCGCTCACTTTTCATTTCTTCTCCACTTGCCATTTCCTGTTTTGCTCGCGGACTCTCCTGTACATAAGATGGAATGCGAAAATGTAAAGAATGATTTATAATATTTTTAAGAGAAGACTTTGTACACTTCTGTCAGCTGCCAAGGAGACACTTCCTGGATATGCAGCGCCGGTTTTTAATAAAGTTCTTAAATATCAGGCGTGTGCATGCACATGTGTGAGATGCGTGAGAGTGTGAGATGCGCAAGTGAGTGATGCGAGTCAGCAGCAGAGGGTGCGAAAGGAAAAAGGTGTGTGCGTGTGTGAAATGCAACATGCAACCACACTGATGACAGCACAGATTTATTCTTTTTCTACACATTACATAAAATACATGGAAGGCTTTTTGAGGGTATGGCGTCCGTCTCATCTGGGCTGTGCCAACAGACCGGCTTTGGCTGCCAGTGCCTCGTTTTGCTGGATGTGGTACTCCTGGAAGCGCATGGAGATCCGCTGCGTCATCTTCAGGTACTTCTGGAGACATGACTCTGAGCAGCTCGACTGAGAACCAAGGACAAGATGATAATGGAAATTCGAGACAATCACACGACAACAAAACAGCACCTGGCCGGCCAATACCTCTTCGGGGCGGACTTCCCGGCTGGTGAAGTCCTTAACGCAGTCCATGAAGCAGTTCTCAGTCAGCTTGTTGTATGTCCCGAGGAACTCTTTGAACTGAAATTGTCACAACATTAAAAAGCCATCTACGTTATTTTCTCATAAACAGGATGTGTTTGTTGACCTGTTTGATCTGATCTGACTCGGACACCTGAACCGTCATAATGGACGAAGGAATAACCAGCAGTGAGCCCTCTTCTTGCGAGCTACAAAAGAAGACATATTTCCAGATATTTATTTTTACTTTCACCATTTTCTAGAGTCTATTGGCCTAAGAAAATATTGTATTACAATAGTAAAATAGTGTATTTTGTCGACGGAGTAATCAGAGTTAAACGGAACAAGCACCAGCGTTGTGGCTAAAAGCTAGCTAAGTCAATTTTGCTTTCTATTCAATTAGCTGCAGATGCTAATTTATTCAGATCACGTCCTCTAAAAATAATGCAACTACGGCGATCTTCTGTATTGTGGCTTTACAGAAGACCACGAATTTGTCGTTCTTTCCTCCTCACCTGGTTTGAGTTTGCCGTGAAACGCTTCAAGTGGACTGAAGGACGAACGGACGGAGAGGAAATGTACATTCGAGTCCTTCAATAACGTTAATACAGAAATAAAACGTACAAAAAGCTGCAACGGCTGGGTGCTTTGCTTAACAATGGTGTGTATGCGTTTAAGTTTCCCGACACCCAATAGAATGTTCAAAAATTGAAGTTGTCAGTTGTCTCCCAAACGGCAAATCACGTGTACCAAAAAGATGGCCCGGGTACTACGATTGTAATACGAAATGCTTCCGCTTTTAATAAATGTCACATTGTGTGTAAGAGTAAAAACATTGATAGTATTATTTTACTGGTTCTTTTATCACAAACAATTATTTAGGTTTCATTACCTGACATGTTTCGGCTCACAAACAAATTATTTAGGTTTCATTACCTGACATGTTTCGGCTATCACATAGCTATCACATAGCCGAAACATGTCAGGTAATGAAACCTAAATAATTTGTTTGTGATAAAAGAACCAGTAAAATAATTGACAATTGAAAACAAGATGAACATAGTACAACCAACATTGATAGTACTTTCTCTAAACACTTTAAATAAATAAAAGATACGTCACAATTTTAGTCAATCAGAAAATTTTAGTCAATCCCTGTGTGAAATTCCAACATTCGTTTCACGTCACCGATGTTGATTATAGTGTGACATCCTGCTTCGTGAGCGGAAGCCGGAAGTCCACTTTCGAGCAACTCTCCACTCCTCCACCTTGGACCACACTTTTTTCATAACTTTTATAATACCAGCTGCTGCTTTCCCCTCAACGACACGCTTCAAAACTCCGCTCGTGCCATTTTATCGAAGCAAATGTGATTTTTAAGTTCATCGTCGTGCCACAGCTGATTCGTGAAACACTTTCAGCGGGAACTTTAAAGTCGGGTTAGCGGACGTTAGCCGCGTCCTACCTCGATTCGGCGATGAGCGTGTTGTTGTCACGCGTAGACGTGACCCGGAATCGATTGTCGGCCAGGACTAGTCCTGACGCTGGGCCGGCTCCCGGTGCGGTGCGTTTGACGACCCAGAAGACGAGGGGGGTGCACCAGCGAAGCTCCGGAGACGCAAAGCGAGGACGCAAGGCGCACAGAGGAGCTCTTTGTCGGACGCTGGCTGGCTCGCAACGCGGCGAGTGTGACGTCACACCCATGGACTTTTACGGTTGTTATAACTCGAGAGGTTCAACGGGGGGAGATGTCTTCCACATTATTCACCAACATAGGAACAATGTAGAATAGAAATTTGTTGCCTTTCCATTGCTATTTATTCCTTGTGAACGCACAGAAAATGTGCCGTTTGAAGTATTCTAATTATTCTCAAATGAAATGCTAAGGATAATATCCCCCCCTTCCAGGTCGTGACCTCCTGACCTCCCATTTTGAGGAAGGGTCTCGAGGGGTCGTGCTGGCGGCTCTCAAGCAGCGGTGAGCACTGAAGTGCTTTGCTTTTCTTCTCTGTCATGTTTTTCTTGTTTCTCTGATGTTTTACTGGATGCATTTCCTTAGGTCGCTCAGCTCTCATAGTGCCCCCCAGAAGCGGGAGGTGAAAGTTCAACTGTTAGACCCTCAGCAGAGCAGCAATAGTAACAGCTCCCTCAATGCGGCAGGTGCACACAAAAGGGCACAGTTGCTGTCTGCCAACCCAGGAGAAGACTTCAGCCGAAGCAAAGAGGTAAATGCCGCAGCTCTAATTGGGCAGGTACACATCATGTGACCTACGCAAACCAACAAATAAAACTGTGTGCGTGCGCGCGCGTTTGTGATTGTAGGGCTGCATGGTGGTGGGTGCGTGTCAACAGGTGGACAACATTGACAGGTATGCACCCTAAAATGTTGCTGTACATGCAGACACTGTGACTCGACAGCAACTTTACAGTGACTCGAGTGACATTTTCGCTTGTCATTTGATTGCGCGTGTTCTCGTGTAGGGAGGGCTGGGCCAGTGGGAGGGGCTTGAGCAGGATGGAGGTGCTGCACAATCACCAGTTAGAGCTCCAGGTGAGTAAGCTGCCCTTTTGTCCCACTGCTCGTTGCCTTTATTGTCGCTCTCCTCACAGAATCAGTTGCTGCAGTCGGCTCTCAGCATAGTCACTCGCTACACGCCCTCTGACCCTTCGCCGCCTGCCAATCAGCAGGGAGACCCCACTGGTACGTCCCACCACATGCACACTTTGTTGTTGTGATGTTTGCACTGACCAGCAGGTGCCAGTGATGCCTATGAAATGACTTGAGTTTGTGAAAAAAGGACACCAGTCAGGCATTCGTTCCCAGTAGTGGAATGACTGTTTGTCATGGAAACACACATGTTGCTATCTTTAGCTTCTCAGCATTTCAATATTTGGGGGGGATTCTTATAGTTCTTTGATGCTCTCTAGGCCCTCCCCCCAGGGGGACAGTCATGCTAATGTCTGTTTACGTGTTGTCTTGAATTAGCGGCCATTATCAACCCATCAGCGAAGACCAGCGTGGAGACCGACCTGGTTACCATGGCAACACACACCGACCACACCAGGTGTGTGTGCGTGCTTCTGTGTCTGTGTTTATGATTTGTCCTCTGAAGGGCATCCACTTCTGATTTTAAATTTAGCATCTATTTGCATACACATCTCCATGGCAACACATCGACATTTCTATTGTGTGTGTACGAGTGTGTGCGCGCAAGCATCCGTGCGCGCTGCTCTTTGTGTGCCTTTGTCTGAGTGTGTGCGCGCACGTTCAGGTTTGATGCGTGCAATATTTGGGTGCTGTTAACCCCAGTACCGATTTGTCTGTCTGTCACTCCTTGTTGGCATGGCGAGTGATGTCACTCATAGGCAAGTGCCATGGCAAGGGGTTGCGGTTGTCTGTGTGTGTGTGTGGGGGGGGGGGGGGTTCTTTGTGTTGGATTCCTCAGGCGATGCAGTGAAGCCCCGCCCTCTTCCCCCTCTGCAGCAGCCTTGTGAAAAAACAGATTTTTTCCCCCGCACTCTTGTGCTCTCGTCTCCCATTTTCCGCATGCGCTCGTTGGAGGCGGCAGGGAGGCAGGCAGGCAGGCGGCCCAGGGTCCGGTCATGTCCTCACCCCCGCTGCCGGCGCCGTCGTTGGCGCGCAGACAATCCTGTTACCTCTGCGACCTGCCCCGCATGTCCTGGGCCATGATCTGGGACTTCAGCGAACCTGTGTGCCGCGGCTGCGTCAACTACGAGGGTGCCGATCGGATCGAGTTTGCCATCGAGACTGCCCGGCACCTGAGGCGGACTCACGGCCTCCAGGAGCCCAAAAACGGGAAGGAGATCTTCAACCAGCATCTGGCGGACGGAGCAGCCAAGTCCCAGCAGCCCTCCTTACTGTACCCGGTGCTGAGTGCGGACACCCGAGTCAGGTTGGACTACCAAGGTAGGCTGCCCAATGGGCTCGGGGGACCGAACGGGTTCAAACAGGACGACGGACTGCCAGAGCTGAACCCAAACTCCAGGAGCAGGGGTCACGGCGGTCTGCCGTTGGCCCCGGGACTGGTTAACGTGACACCCAACCTGCTGCCCCAAACGCTGCTGAATGGACCGGGCGCGCAGAGCATGCCGAGCAGAACCGCACCGCAGGGCTCCACGCTGTGTCTGAGCGAACCTGCCGCAAAGCGACCGTCCTCTGTGTCAGGTGTGGAGCAGGACCCGGAGATGAAAGACAAGCAGAGGAACGCAGAGACGCTGAGTGAGCTGAGCGAAAGTCTTCGGAACCGGCAGGAGGAGTGGGCCAACAAGCCCAAGATGGTTCGAAACACCCTGCTCACTCTGTCCGGGTGCACCCCCTTTGAGGTCCGCTTCAAGAAGGATCACAGCCTGGTCGGGCGCGTATTCGCTTTCGACGCGGTGTCCAAACCCGGTGTTGACTACGAGCTGAAGATCTTTATTGAGTATCCGAGCGGTTCTGGTAACGTGTTCTCCAGCGCCTCGGGGGTGGCCAAGCAGATGTACCAGGACTGTATGAAGGACCTGGGCCGAGGTCTGTCCTCTGGGTTCAAGTACCTGGAGTATGAGAAGAAGCACGGTTCTGGTGACTGGCGGTTGCTTGGTGATTTGTTACCAGAACCTCTACGGGTCTTTAAGGACTGCTTGGGGGCGGACATGCTGCCGCAGCCCCACATCGACGGCACCCACCCGCCGCTGCCTACCTCCCTGCTGTCCTCCACCCAGGCCCAGGCCCCGAGCGGTTCCAGAGGCGGCTCCAGGAAGAGGAAGTCCTCTCCGGAACAGGATTCGGCCGAGAGTGCCCCGAAGCCGATGGAGGAGCAGCACAGGCAGTGGATCGCCAACCAAGCCGAAGCCCTCAAACTTCCCTACGGCGGCAACCCATTGGGTGCCCCCACTGGCCGCTCCACCCCGCGAGAATCCTCCGAGTCCCCAGTGGGTGCTCTAGTGTCCACAGCCGACACGTCGGTCCATTCTAGCAGCGGGTCCCCTTCCACCGCAGGCGGCCATAGGGGCCTCTCTTCTCGCAACGGAGACCCCAGGGGTGCTGAGCCAGCGACGGTGGCCACCAGCGGACCTTTGTGCTGCACACTGTGTCACGAGCGCCTGGAGGACACTCACTTTGTCCAGTGTCCGTCCGCCGCCCACCACAAGTTCTGCTTCCCGTGCTCCCGAGACAGCATCAAGGCCCAGGGCGCTGCCGCCGAGGTCTACTGTCCCAGTGGGGACAAGTGCCCTCTGGTGGGTTCCAGCGTCCCCTGGGCCTTCATGCAGGGAGAGATCGCCACCATCTTGGCAGGCGACGTCCAAGTCAAGAAGGAGAGAGACCCTTGAGGACGCACGCGGCCTTCGATCCGACTTCTTGCTATCCACCGGGAAAAGGACCTAGTCCTGCTTCCAAACACGCCAACAAAAAAAATTGCCTATAGAGGCAACAAGATGGCGCCAAAGCATTACGTTTACTTCAATTGATAAGGCTTTGACATGTGTAAAACCAGTTAATATGGGACGATTTCTTCAAATGATGTGGCAAAAGTTAAATTGCGACAGGGTCCTAAATTTACTACGACTTCCACTGCGTTAACGTTTCTCTCCCTTGTAATTGACAAAATTGGCCTAGATTCACGGCTTAATTTTTCTCTCCCGATCTCAAATCTGACACGATGCCGCGGCGCCACCTACGGGCACGTCTTTGTTATGACAGTTATGTCGAAGCTTGAATTCCCCGATGAATGGTGCAAGGGTTGAAAACGTACTTGATGAACATGCTCGTCGGTGGCAGTAAACGCCGCGATTCAAGTTGGCCAATAAAAATGTCCGCGGCAGTCAATGAGTTTAGCGAAGCAAAACTGTTCATGCCAGCTGTGACTCCTCTTAAGATCCCAGGCTAAACTTGGCACCTTCCTGGTCATACAAATTTCTTGGAGCAGTTAAGATGTAGCACTTCAATATATTAACCGCTACGTTTGGGTTTTCGTGGCACCTTGTAGCGTTTGGGCATTACGGCTTAATAAATTCCTGTGGGTTGCCTGTACAAGACGGGAACAAATCAGAAAAGTGTTTCTTCACAGGTGAACGTGGAAGACATTTTGGGGTTTTGTTTGACCTAGGTGACGAGGACGGCGGCTCGCAAACAGCAACTTGTTATTTTTGTAGTCTCCTTCGACCGATGGGACTCCTCAGTTGAGCTTTCTAGCAGCCTTTTTACGCATTTTCTACGTGTTGACGTCTGACTGTGTTCCCGTGGTGACATGTTGTGAATGTGCCTCGGCGCAGTGTCAATAAAGTCCACTTCCATCAGTCGTTTTTTCTGTGCTGTGATTCACAGCTGGGGGGGGGGGGGGTTATTCTCTTCTTGTCCGTGCTTCTTTTCTCCTCCATCAGCATACTCTGCTGTCGTTGCCACAGGAGACCGCAGCAGATGTGTCGCTTAGCAACACAGCCTTTCAGCCTCTTGCGGCAGCCGATTTATCCGCACTCTCACCCCTGACGCGCACATGTTCGACGATGCTCTCGGCATCACATAATATTTCACGTCCAAATGCGAACTTGATAGATTTTCGTTTAATGGAAGGAAGTAAAATTTGGTGAATGTTGTTTATTGACATTGCTGTCCGCCCTGGTCTTACCCCGCAGGGAGGAGCGCTGTGCCAAAGTTGTTTCCGTGGCAACCTATTCCAACGACAGTCCGGCAGCACTGGCCAATGAGGCGGCGGGGTCAGTGCGGGTGGAGGTGAGTATGCAGCAGGGGACGTGATGCGATTATTTCCAGGCGTCGCTGGGTGTCTTGATCAAAGATGGCGGCGTGCTTTTGTTTTTAATGACCATGACAACGGAAGGGGTTCAACCGATTTAGCAATTTCAAATGTCGTTGAAGATCTTTTCACGAATCATGACCCACTTTCGGAGACCTACTACTAATTTTGAAGCTTTTTGCGAATGAAAAAAAAGCAAGTTTGTTATGGTCGTTGTGACGCTAACGTTGTTGAGCGCAGCCATCAAGATTTGGCTGTAATTTCCGCGGTGGAAGCAGCACTTCAGCCGCCAGTTTGTAGCACATTGCGAGTATTTTTCCAAATGTTTCCGCGTGCTTCTCGTACGCCACGTGACTGAGTTTGTCGAGTGCTGAACGCAGAGTGAACCCGTTATGGCGTCCATGTTGGAGGAGGCTCGCCAGCTTCTCCGGCAGCTTCGGTGGCGGAAGAAAGTTCTGGACGAGAACCTGGAGTCTGTGGAGAGAGAGCGCGGCGGAGAGGTTCTGCACTGCCAGCTCAAGGCTCTTGTAGCTAACAGGTAGAAGAGCCTGCGCAACATAAAATTGTTTTGTCCTTCCAGGGAATTGGCCAAAAATGAGGCCCAATCAAATTTTAGCGACCCCTTTGAAGATTCTTAGAAGTAAAAAATCAACAAACAATGTCACAATGATGCCTGCCGGATTGGTGTCAGTTGGACCAACGGCAGAATTTATGATTCACACGACACTCCGGGGGCTGCACGGCGGTGTACTGGTTAGCATGTCCGCCTCATTGTTAGGAGGGTTCGATTCCACCTCCAGCCCTCCCTATATGGAGTTTGCATTGTTCTCCCTGTGCCTGCGTGGGTTTTCTCCTGCGCCCATCTTATTTTTTTGTTTTTTTGCCTTTTTATTTTGGCAGTCGGGCAGCTGGTTGGAGCACTGGTTTGCACATCCGCCTAACAGTTCGGAGGGTGCGGGTTTGATTCCACCTCCGGCCCTCCCTGTGTGGAGTTTGCAAGTTCGCCCCGTGCTTGCGTGGGTTTTCTCCAGGCACTCTGGTTTCCTCCCACATCCCAAAAACATGCTTGGTAGGCCAATTGAGCACTCCAAATTGCCCCTAGGTGTGAGTGCGGATGGTTGTTCATCTCTGTGTGCCCTGCGATTGGCTGGCAATCAGTTCAGGGTTTCCCCTGCCTACTGCCCGATTACTGCTGGGATAGGCTCCAGCATGCCCGTGACCCCCGTGGGGACAAGCGGTATAGAAAATGAATGGCTGACACTCCGGGTGGCTCGCCTGAGCCTGATGTGCCTTAATGTTTTGTTACGTGACCTTGGCAGCGAATCCAGTGAGCAGGCTCGCATCAAGAAGACGGTGGACGCATGGATACACCTGATTGGCAAAGACATACAGGTGAGCCCCGCTGGTCATGTGACCAGTGCAAGCACCTCCCACTTTCAGGTGACCTGGACTTTTTGTCAAATCATCACATTTGGCTTTTTTCAGCTCACCACAATTAATGAAGGAATAATTCCTAACGGAAATTGAACACTTTTTTCCTATCAATCGACAAAACAGTGACCCTATTCATCGATTATTAAACTGATAAAAAATAACGAAACTTTTCTGCCATATGCAGCCCAAGATCCAAGAGGAGGGGCCCAATAGCAGAAGCGTGGTGCCAGTAAACGGGCTCAGAGGAACAGGAAGTAAGAGGACAGCGACGGGGAGGGGACTCCGATGCCAGCAGGCCGCACCCAGACGGGTAGCTCACCCCCTCCTCGTGGTGTCGGGTCGGATCTGGCCACGCCCGTGAGTACTCACCTCCGCGCTCGTTGCCACAGGCACCGCCGTCAGACGAGTCGTACCTGACGCGCCTGTACGGGAGAGCGCCCCGCGCAGTCCCGACGCCAGGCCTCCAGAGGAGCCCGTCGCTTCACTTGAACTCGATGGGGGCACCCGCACAGAGGAAGCCACGCCTGCTGGCGGTGGACGGCGTGAAAGGGCAGACGTGTTGGCGGCCCCAGACTCGACAGTCCCCCCGCCTGACCTCTGCGGCACCCGCCAAGGCTCCTTCTGCCCCTATGGCCATCCCACTAGGTCAGTAGCACATTTTCCAATAGGAGATTTTACCTACAAATGTTTCAACATTATCTCGTTGTACTTGAAGCGCATCCAAGGATAGGCCCCTCCCCCAGGTGTCACAAGACTGTGACCTCACTTCCTGTGGAACACGCTGCACCGGAGCTCCCCAGCCCGGCCTGCCCCGCACCAGACTCCCCTGCCCTGTTGCACGCCACACCAGACCCACCCGCCCTGGAACACCACGCCACACCAGACCCACCCGTCCTGGATCCCCCCTCCCGACTAAGTTCTGGGCCCCTGGAGGAATGCGAGGAGCTTGTCGTGCAGTTGGGAAGTGCGCCAGTTGAAGGGCCTGATGTGAGTATGCACTTGAAAAGACGGGTGAGCTTAAGGGCGTTGCCATTTGGCAGTCACTGGCCAAAATCTCTTTCATCACTGAAGGAGCCTTGGAAATGAGCCGAGAACGGCTGTTAACATGTAAATGGCAGACTTCCTGTCTTGTCGCTAGGTAAAACAGGACTCACCCTTGCATCAAGAGCGAGTGGAGTCAGTGGAGGTTGAAGCTCACCCCGCTCCGTCAGTCACTGTGGAAACGGTGAGGAAAATTAGGGAGGAAGACTCGGATGTAGACGCCCGATTCCCCGGATCGGAATTCCTATCCGCCGCTGATGCGGTAATGACGACGTCTAACATGAACCATCCTCTGGCATCAAAGCGCTCTTCTGGCATTCGACGTCGCATCAAGCGTGCGATGTGACATTGTCCTTCCGGGGGCAGGAGGCTGTCGTGATGGAGGAGTGTCCGGTGGGCGAGGAAGTGCTCCATTTGGACAGCGGTCCGTCTCCTCTTCCAGTCGCATACCAGGGTCCGGTCTTTCCTCCCGAGAATTGCAGCGCCATCCCTCCCCACCTTCGCAGCTGCGCAGCTAGCCTGGAGGACGGCATGCTCAACCAAATGGCGCTCTGGTGAGACGCTGCCGAGTGCTCTGCTCTCATGCGAGCGCTCGCTCTCAAGATTGAGTCTTGCCTCGTATTCAGGTTGGAGCAGCAGCTGATGGCAAGAATCCTCTCTGAGCAGTACCCGCCTCCTCTCCCTGCCCGTGACCACAACGACCGGTCTGAAGCGGCACAGCCGAGTGTCACCTCGGACATTGGTGAGTGGAGACGCCTGGCGCAATGTGACCTTTCCACACCAGGCGGATGTTGAAGGTCAGTTGTACTCGCCTGGCGCAGTGGAGGCAGCCGGTGGGGGAGGTCTGCAGTTCTTCGTGGACGCCGGCATTCCGGTGGATTCTCCTTTGGTCAAAGAACTGGTTCACGAGGTTTTGGCTGAGATGGTGGAGCAGGTGCTGGCGCCCAGGGAGGCTCCAGTTCCAGGACCCGCCCAAAAGCCAAGACAAAATCCTGGTGCGGGGCTCGTTTCTTCCTTTCAGAAAAAAAGTGTTCCTGAGGTTCCGGCGGTTGTGACACCTCTACCAACGCCTCTGGCAAGTCCTGTTCCATCCATCCGGGAGCAACTCCCGCTCTCCACGCCCCCTGCATCTGAACCAATTGACCGTTCCGCACCGCCAGTCATCGCAGCCCCTCCAGGTTATACAGCATTAGCAGCATTAGCGATCAGGGCTAACCTTCATAATACTGTTTGCAAAACTTATGTACAAAGACAGATACTGTGTTTGGGAAAAAGACTGATGGAGGTTGGAACACTCTACAGTGGTGCCTTGAGATATGAGTTGAATTCATTCCCTGATGCACTTGTGTGTCCAAACATCTTTGAAATGAACGGAAATGTCCATGATTGCACTTGATAAGATGATAACAATTGAATCAACAGATCTTGCCTCATTTTGGCTTCAATTAACGTTGCGTTGGCAATATTGGTCACGGCTCACAAAACTCAAACGTTGGCTCGGTGGCTCGCATTTCAAGGCGCCACCATGTAGTGATTCGGTAGTCGGGAAGGCGGTCTCCGAACCAAATTATTTGTGGTTCTGTCTACCAATGTTTGGTTTGTGCCCTCAGAGCCCGTCGCCACACCCATCCCCAGCCCCGAAATTCTGCTTGCTGTCCATCAAGGCCCGAATGCGCCGTCCACGGGGGCGGCTAACCCGCTGTCTGACGAGGAGGAGGAGCACCCGGACGTGCGCTTGCAATCACTGCAAGAGCAAGAAAACCAAGAAGAAGAAGAGACCCTTCCCTCGGCTCCAGCACGCGTCACCTGTCCCGTAGCCCCTCCCCCGGCCGATCCAGATCCGCCCCTCGATCCTTCTGACGACACCACCGCCAGTGCCGCCAGTGACACAGACAGCAGCACAGTGATGGGAAGTGATTCGGGCCTCAAGCTGCTCTCGGAAGGAGAACTGCTCATTAGCTTCCACCGCCTGGATAGTACCACGACAGGTACCGCAGTGACTGAGCCAGCTTCACTTTGCGCCACCACCCAAACAAAATATTTTGTTTTGCAGAGGAGGCCAGTTCCTCGAGTTCTCTTCAAGACGTCGTGAGTACTCCCAAAATACTCATCTGCCTCTTTTTGTTTTTCTGTTTTTAATTCCTGTCAGCTCCTTTGATAACTTCCTGTTTAGCTCCTTCATCACTTCCTGTCTGCTTTAATTGACCACGTGGATTCTTCCTTTGGCAAGATGACAAACACTCATTTGCCCCTCGTATGGCAGCGGTCTCCCGTTGCTGTGTGAATTGCTCAATGTGAGGCTTTGAAAAGCGATTTGGTGTCGATAAAGCGCTTTCCAAGTGCAGTCCTTTTACCACCAATAAGGGGTTAGGCTATTTTGGGGGGGTGCATAAAGGTAGGCTGCTCCAAATGATCCATCGAATTCATTAATTTTCTTTCATTGAAAAAGAATGCCGAGCCAATGACGGCTCCGGCGATGGGGACATTCGCACACAGCCTCGGTCTCCATTCACTTGCTGTTCCCTTTCCAGGACCTTGACATCCCTAGTGAAGGGCAGGTCAAAGTCCACATGCACACGCTCCATGGAGAGAGATCGCTGGTAAAACATACACACACACACAAACACGACCTCCGACTTGCCGTCTTTTTCGGGGCAGGAGGAGGACCTAAGCTCGGGGGAGGTGACGCACTCGATCACACCTGAACTAGATGGCAAAGTGAATCACTCTGGAGGTGTGACAAAGACTCGCAGCAACATTATATATGACGTTATGGAAGTGACATCATCACAATGACACTTAAGGATCACGGCATTGAGGTAACGGTGATGTCATTGTTGATCAGACACCATGTTGGAGGCAACTAATGAGAGCAACGATGTCGACCCGACTCCGGTAGCCAGTCGGACGCTGACCTCTGACCTCCAGAGTGAACCCGCTCAGGTATCACGCACACTCGGAGCCGGACATTCGCACCCAGACCGGACAGAAAACAGTGCAGTGTTAAGTGCACGTGTGTTTTGACAGGTGATCCCGCTCAGAAGATCGAGCCCACCATCAGGTGAGAAACACGCTGCCAAGGCAACAAGCTCTGTCAACTCGGCACACGACCACCGGGTGGGGCAGAATGCCGGCGGTGCGCACTTCATTCATAGCTTGTGCGCATGCGTCTTCTGCCTCACCTCCTTCACGCGCGCGCGTAGAAGGCCTATTTTTGCACGTGATGCAGGTGTTGTGCCGAAAAATGCACCACCGCTGGAAAATGCACCCCCTGACGGGAATGCGCTTACGTAACTCATTTTGCTTCTTCCACCAAATACTGTTCCGTTAATAAACTCAGACATGTTATGTATAATCATTCCTGAAATGGAAAACTTGTTTGTGTGCTATGCAACTGTTAAATAAAGTTAAAAAAAGTAATAGCAAACTCAGCTGTTCTCTCGGCCCGTTGAAAGTATATAACAAGGAGAAATAATCAGTTTTCCTTCCAATTGGATGGATGGAAAATGCACCTCCACCATAACGCTACTTTTGGATAGCACACAAACAAGTTTTCCATTTTTAGAATGATTATATAGAACTGGTCTGAGTTTATTAATGAAACGCTGTTTGGTGGAAGAAGCGAAACGAGTGACGTAAGCGCGCTCCCGTCAGAGGGTGCATTTTCCGGCGGGGGTGCATTTTTCGGCACAACACCTGCTAACTTGTCCCTCAGACATCAGTGGAAAGCTTTGGTCTTTGCCCGAGCAAATGTGACCGGTGACAGCTGTTAATCACGCACATCTCCACTCTCCAAGTAATTGGAACTTGCGTGTTCGTCATGACGACAAGATGGCAACAAGATGCTGTGCTGTGCTGCGCTGCGCTGCGCTGCGCTGCATTACCATGGAGACATCGCAACGATGACATCTTTTGTGCAGGCCAACTGCAAGTCAGCACCTGGACCCCGGCGCCCCCCCCGAGAAGATGACGCACTCTTCAGTCGACGCTAGTGATTTCTTCTAAATGTAAATGGCAGGTTTTAGGACCCAACAACCAGCCTCTTCGGGACAGTCAGGGGAGGATTTGCGCTTTAAGAAGTAGTTTTCTTCCACAATCAATCAAAATGTGGATTTTTTATTATGGAATTATTTATTGACATTGTTCATTTTTCATTCCCACCGTTTCTTGTCAAAAGCAATAAAGCTTTTATCATTTGAGCGGGTGCGTCTTCGAATTTATGACGGCTGGCGTGGGGATACTTTACTGCGAAAGGTCGAACAAGAAACGCGCGCCCTTGTCCACAAAGAGGACGCGACGTGCGGGGGCGCGGTCTGCCGGACTCGCTGCAGGTCAGTCTGGACGCACGCTGCGTCCGCTAGCACGTAGCGTCGCCGGCAGCGCCTTTTAGGTTATGCACGACGCGAGGGAGCGTCTGCTGGTCGCCGAGTCTTGCCTGGCGGAGCTGGAGCAGCTGCGGCACCGGCAGGAGCTCGTGGTGCGCGGGGCGCTGCGGAGGGGCGACGAGAAATTTACGGAGGAGAGCGGCCAGCTCCTTGGGAACGAGCTGGTATGTGACGTCAGCACCCGCCTCAACGCGTCACCGGCTCGAATGTGCATGCCCCGAGGGCGTGTGCGTGGTGGAATTGGATGACCCGTCTGGTGATTGTCTATATATGCGCCCAAGCACCATTCCATTGTTTGCCCTGACATTGGCAACCAGTTCAGGGTGTACCTCGCTAGAAAATGAGTGCACAGGATGGATGGAGTTACAAGCTTTTTGTGTGTTTTCATTATTATTCCACGTCAGCGTTTAGACACGTCCCACTGCTGGAAGTAGACCTTTGTGTTGCTCACATGCGGTTGGATCAAGGATGCATAGCACAAATGTTTTCCACCCCGGGAGAGGGAGCGCTTCTGTGCAAGTGTATGGGTATGTGTGTGTCAGAGGAGGGATGCTGGGCTGGTGAGTCAGCTCCACAAGTTGAGCCGTCAGATCAGCGAGCTGCGATTAGACAGCGAGGCATCACGTGACCAAATGGAAACATCACATGACCAGCAGCAGGGCCGGTTCTAGGAATGCACATAAGAGGGGGCAGTCAGAAATGTGAAGGGGGCATGTTCTTTTTTTTTTTTTTACACATTTTTAACACTGTTAGTGTTTTCTTCACGCAGTTGTTAGCTGTGTGTCCAGATCTCAACCTGGAGAAGTGGATTGCACTCTGTCAGGCCTCTACACTAAGACCTGTCCAGCTTGGGTGTCCCACCTGAAGATTAAAGCTTCTGCTGGTATTGCTCTTAGGGTCACTGAGGCACGCAAACCCCCTGACCACAATAAGGTGGCAATCTCTCAGGGGGGGGAACATATAATATGAATGTTATATTAACTATTATTTGAGTTGTCGTTAATCATTAGTTATATCACGGGTCATTACGACGAGTTTGGTGGAGTTTTTACTGCTTCTTCCAACTCCTACCGCGCTGACTGTAACTTGACACTCTCTGGCTGCGTCTTGTCTCATTTGCATACTCACAGTGATTGGATGTTTACGAAGGGGCGCGGAGTCCTGACAGCAGGCTGTGTGAGGACACACACTGCACCGACATGAGAGAAGAGAGGGGGCTGATTAACGTGTGTTTCTATAAGCGGATTTTTCACTTCTAAAAGTTTGATTCGAGGGGGCAGGACATCTGTTTGCCCCTGCGTAGAGCCGGCACTGACCAGCAGGAAGTGGACAGCCGGGCCAGTTCAGGTCGGAGCAGCATATGTATGACAAGGGCGTGTCGTGTTGCTAAGCTGACGACTTGTGCACGTCAGGTTTCTATGAGTTGAGCGATGCGGCGTCCGTGTCCAACTCGTCCGACTTCATCTTCACCGAGTGTTTCTGTCGGATGGCCGACCCGGATACATTCCGCCCCAACAACCTACTCAGTGGCCTAGTGGTAGAGTGTCCGCCCTGAGACTGGAAGGTTGTAGGTTCAAACCCCGGCCGGGTCATACCAAAGACTATAAAAATGGGACCCATTGCCTCCCTGCTTGGCCCTCAGCATTAAGGGTTGGAATTGGGGGGTTAGATCGCCAAATGATTCCCGAGCGCGGCACCGCTGCTGCTCACTGCTCCACTCTCCCCCAGGGGATGGATCAAAATCACACGGGGATGGGTTAAATGCAGAGGACAAATTTCACCACACCCAGATGTGTGTGACGATCATTGGGACTTTAACTTAACTTAAACAACGGTATGCTTTTCTGACCCTGACTCCGTCCTCTCTTCTGATGCGTTTTGTGGTGCGCAGACCCAACAACAAGTTTTGTTGTGCTTTTCAGTTCAGGTTAGAGGTTGTCAATTGTGTTGTGCTGCTCGGAAGTAACCTGTACATTTAAATTTGCTCACAATATCATTCTCTAATGTCGCATCTTTCCAGACGAGAGCGGTGGCTGCTCCACATGTGATGCCTCACTTCCTGGTTCTGCCTGCGACTCCGGCCCCGCCCCTTCTAAGTACCGCAGTAACGTTTTGGTCCCGAAAGTGAGCGAGGTGGTTCGGTCCCCGCGTCCGGCCGCCTCCCTACAGATGGTGACCAAAAGCAAGGAATCGTCCACACCCATCGGCTCTTCTTCTATCGTACGGCAGAGCTGCCCTCGGCCCGCCCACAGCCCCTCTCAAAGACATCTGGACAACTACATCTACCGTTTGCTTCAGTGTCGAGCCAAGACCAACGCGGGCAGCCGCTGTAATGCTCCACGGCGCCAGCCTTTGCCCGTAACACAGAGCGTGTCCCACTCTGAGGTAATCGGAATGCTACGGGGCAGGGACAAATTCCCAAGACCAAACACAAAAACGGACGGCAGCCATGAGCCAAATCCGGTACTAGCCGCCCTCGCAAGGTCCCGATTACCAAACCCGGACGAAGCAGGGCAGCGACAGCAGAGTCATCGCAAGCACAACGCCGTAAGTAGTCGCCACTCCTACAGGGGCAGAGTGAAGTCCCATGGCGGGGGCTGGAAGACACGGGCGCCGGCCCCCTGACAGCCTGCAAGAGACCACCCCCGGTATCCACCCCAGATGTCCATCGCTGTGGAAACCACCACCGCATCACCAAGACCAAGCGGGGCAACTGCCGCTTGTCACGGGCGACCCCCGGCAGTTGGAGAAAGAGCGCCCGCCCTGGCAAGCACCTCACAGGAAGTGACTCGGAATATTCTACCAACTGCTCATCCAACCGCCCGAGACCCAGCGAGGAGAAGGCCAGGGCTGAAGGAGCCGGGCCCAGCACAAAGGTGGCGGGGCAGACTTTTGTCAAGATCAAAGCCTCTCGCCACCTGAAGAAGATCCTCCGCTTCCACTCAGGTTCACTCCTACTCATGAACACCATGTAAAGCCTGAAGCCGGGTGTTAGCTGGAGATGCTTCTTAAGGGCGGAGTGAGACCTAGCCAATTGGATTGGCCTGACAATTGCTTGTGAAGTTGTTGAGCCTAAAAAGGTGAACGTATTGTCGTATATTTTTATTCTGGTATCATGCAATGTATATTTCACTTCTAAGCCTAAGTGTGACCAGGTCACGCTCGTGTGGGATTTTATGGGGCCTGGTCCAGGAAGGCAGACTTCCTGGCACCAGGATGTATAGATACAGCGGTTGGCCATCTGTGTAGAATCAGCAAGGCAGGCTGGCGGGTCAGAGGTCATCCAGCAGCCGTCGTGAGGTGGGGGCGCGGGGTATAAGATTCGAGGGCGGGAAGACTTGGGGGGACTTGAGACTTTTGGCTGGAGAGAGACACTTCAATTCTGACATCGGTTGAATAAAATCTTTCCCCAATCAGCCGTGTGTCACTGAAGTTTTCCTTCCCCGAGCCAGCCACCTTTCCACCGCTTGCTTTTGAAGACCAGCTGACCACCAAAGAGAATTCACCACAGTATCCAATGTTTGCATTTTTTTGACAAACGGTGTGACATGTTAGCGAGTCCGCTGGGTGCCTACCCACGATTGTTGAATGCGTCTGTTGATGCTTTTTGGTGTCTGCAATGCACCTGAACGAAATCAAAATCAAAATAGTCACAGCTTTTTCCTGTTAGTATAGCTTAGCACAGTTAGCGTAAAAAAATGAAGACTGGGTGCGTTTATTCTACCAAATAAAACAGAACGTTGATCTCATAACCATTGGCTCGTCAGTTATCTATGTGACAATTGACACGTTACCATGGCAACCAATTAATTGCCATTTGGTTGAAATAGTCCCCTAGCAGCTTCTTTCGATCTTATGTTAGCTTTACTTAGCTCATCAGGCAGGTTCCATAACAAAATGGAGATTAGCAAAAAAAAAAGAAAAACACAAAGGTCACCTTGCCAGTTTTTTTCCACGATTGATAAGTTATCACGGCAACCAGGTAAACGCTAACTACAGTAACGTCTTTTGTTGACATTTTAATCATCAATCAAAAAAAATACATGCATACTTGATAACGTAACACGTGAGCACATGCTTAAGTCCCAATCGGAAGTACTTGAAGTACCTCTTTGCATTTTGATTTCAGTCCATCTCATGATTTGACATGTTATACCATATTAGCTTAGCACGTGGCCACCAATGTTACACGTGTGTGTTGAAGCTTTTTGGGTGCCTGAGCAAAATTGTGATATCAGCACCTTTTTTTTTTAACCACACAACTATTTTGTTGATGTTTTCATCATCAATCAATCCTTTTTGTTTTAGCCAACAAACACCCCAAATCTGTGCTAAGATTACAGCTCTGCTTACCTTTTGGCTTTGACTAACCATCTATCAATTGAGGTGTTTTCATCGACTTTACACAGAGAAGTCCCTCGCCTGACTTTTTGCATATACATATGCGTTGTGTGTGCATGGTGTTGTCACTATTGTGCATGTGTGTTTGCACGGGCGTGTCAATTCTATGCTGTCGTGGCAACAGACCATGGCAAGAATTTTCCTGAGGGTGTGGCCTGAATTTGCAAACAAGGTGAGGCTGGCCCACGCACTTGCATTTGCACACTAAGTCTGTGGCACTGCGCACCTCAGGTAAGATGAAGCTTGTCACTTTTATTGATTTTCTTTAAATTAGTATAAACTTGATCGATGAGTTACTAGAACGACCAGTGTATGATCTTGGTGGGAGATAGATGAAAGAAGAAAGTCGTCATTTTTTTTGCTCCAATATTTTTTTGGTGAGCTCTGTCACAGGGCTTTTCATTAGGGACACCATCCGGTCACATGTCGCCACTGCATTGCTCTGATCGCGGTTTGTAATCTTTTATCCAAGGTGTTGTCACTTGTAAACTTAGTGGCCTATGGTTCAGGTGGTGTACCTAATGATGTGTCTGTATGTGTGCTCATGAAAGAGATGAATTGACCATGAGTGAGTGTGACACAGACACATTTTTGTAAGTCACTCAAACCGGTCTGTATTCTTCTTCAAGTTGCCACTTGTCTACTTCAACACAGAAGATGAATGTAAGTGTTATCGTTTCTTCCCGGTCTATAGGAATGTGTGTGTGCGTGCGTGTGTGTGTGTGTGTGTGCGCGCGCGTGTGTGTGCTTGTGTTCATGGAAAACATTCTGGATGATGCACCACGCCCTCTTTGCAATGTGCTGCATTCACAGACACCTGCTGAAGGTGTGCGTTGCGTTGAATTTTTATTGTTGTCGTCAGCTATCTGACGCTCTTGAGGATAGCTCCTCCTCCGGGGCCGGCAGCCAATCAGTAGGAAGCGGGGCTTGGCCCCAACAACCCAACCAGTCTCAGTGGCCTGGTATGTTCTGGGGGTGGTTCAGGGAGCGGTCCAACTTTCATGACGAGTCTGCATAACATTTTTATGCTGTCACCAGGTGGGTCCACCAACCCCACCTGGGGTGGAGGGGCAAGTTTGTGGCCTGGACAGCAGCTCTCAGCCGGTGGCCAAAGCGGACCTCAATGGCCTGGACAGCAGCCCTCAGCTGGTGGCCAAGGTGGACCTCAGTGGCCTGGACAGCAGCCCTCAGCCGGTGGCCAAAGCGGACCTCAATGGCCTGGACAGCAGCCCTCAGCCGGTAGCCAAGGCGGACCTCAGTGGCCTGGACAGCAGCCTGTACCTGGTGGCCAAGGTGGATCTCAGTGGTCTGGACAGCAGCCTGTACCTGGTGGCCAAGGCGGATCTCAGTGGCCTGGACAGCAGCCTGTACCTGGCAGAGGAGGAGCTCAGTGGCCAACCCCCTCACCAGGGGCCGGGAACTGGCCCGCGCCATCGCCCGGAATAGAAGCTTTGGGTTCTCTGGTACGGCCAATAACGGTCCTGTGAACATGATGAGAGTGATGTCGCTGTGTGATACTAACACTAATGTGATTGATGTCGGTGTTACAGAAGGTCCCGTACAACCAAAAGCTTCCCAAAGGACTGAGAAGTGGAAGCGTTATTCACATCAAAGGAAATATCAATTCCAATGCTGATAGGTCAGTACGATGAGAATGATGATAGCCAGAAGCTCGCAACACTTGTGTGGTCCGTGTGTGGATTGGTATCAGCGAAGATGGTCCTGGCTCATCAACAGCTGAGGACGCAACCTTGCGGGTCACTGATGATGATGATGAGAATAAGGATGATGATAGTCGGTATTGTGATATACGTATATATGATGTCATGATAACAAAAGAATGACCAAGATGATGATAATGCAATGCAATCGCAGATGCTATGACGTTAAGAATTTGGATGCAAATAATGATCATGAAGACAAAAAGGATAACGACGTAGATAACAAACAATATGAAACGACACGAAGCACTAACGCAGGTGCGCTCTGTGTGATAGGGTGACGGTGGACCTGTCCACCGACAGGGATCTGATGTTCCACTTCAATCCCCGCTTCAACGAGAGCGGCAGGAAGGTGATCGTCAGGAACAGCAGAATTGGTGGCAGGTGGGGCAACGAGGAGAGGAACCTGTCGCGCTTCCCCTTCGCAGCCGGCCAGCCCTTTGAGGTGATGATGATGATGAAGGATGATGATGAAGGATGATGATGATGGTGATGAGAACGACACTAACAATAAGCTGTGTATATTTTGGGGGTGTATGTGTGAATGTGCGTGTGTGTGTGTGTGCGCGTGCGTCTGTGTGCGCGCGTGTGCGTGTTTCAGATGAAGATCGAGTGCACATCGAGTATGTTCAAGGTCTCTGTTCAAGGCTCCCACTTGTTGGAATTCAAACTCCGCGGTGGAAACCCGAGTCAGATCCGAAGTTTGGACATCTATAACGACTTGTCGCTATCGCATGTTAGCATCCAGTGACCTCTCACTTGACGGCCTCTGAACGCAGGCGTCTCCTTGAGTCAGACAATTAAAGTCAACTTCGACACCGCTTATTTCTCAGTTTTTGTTTGAAATAAAAACGAGAAAGGGCACAAGCAAGGAAGGATGAGGGGAAGAAAACAAGGGGTGGGAAGGAGGAAAGGAAAAAATGAAACAAAGTAGAAAGAAAATGCAGAGAAAGAAAAAAGGAGACGAGGAGACAAAGAATGTACTTCACTCAGAAAAAAGCAAATACACCAGAAAAATAAGTGCATGTTCTTTATCCCTTTCTTTACATTTTTAATGTTTAATAAAATTATTTGTTAAATAATGAGCTGAGTTTTACGTTCCTAAATGTAAGCCGCTTTTCTTAATTGGTTTACAAAGACAGTCAAAATCCATCCATCCAACCACTTGTCCCCACGGGTGTCGCGGGCTTGCTGGAGCCTAACTCAGCTGTCATGGGGCAGCCAATTGCAGGGCACACAGAGACAAACAAACATCCGCACTCGCATCTAGGGGCAATTTGAGTACTCAAGCAGCCTACCAAGCATGTCTTTGGGATGTGGGAGGAAACCGGAGTGCCTGGAGAAAACCCACGCAAGCACGGGGAGAACTTACAAACTCCACACAGGGAGGGCCGGAGGTGAAATCGAACTCGCACCCTCTGAACTGGCGGACGCGCTAACGGTAACCAGTGCTCCACCGAGCCGCCCGACAGCCAAAATAAAAAGGCGAAAAACAAAATAAGAAGATAGGCGCAGGTACGTGCAGTCTTCTTCAGGACAGACGATCTTTGCCCGTCCGATGACGTCACGGCGCCGCTGCTCTAGCTGGACGTAAAACCCAACGCGAAGACCGACGTCAGCTCTCGTTTGTCGTTAGTGTGCGTGCGCGCGCGCGCCCACTTGGCGCTAGTGCACTTTTCAAGATTTTTATGAGACGACAACGCGCGAGGACGTCGCGAGGTCACCGAAGGTCGTTTGCTGTCGACGGACAATCAAGCGACGATCGGGATCAGGTGAGTCGGGCTGCCTCTTGGCCTCCTTCGCCGCTTAGCCTAGCTTGCGATGCTAACAAACGTTGCCCACACTGAGGGTCTTCAGCTCCGGATGCGATTCTGCCAGCCAGCCAACCATTCAGGCAATGTAGGCAGGCGGGTGGCCGGCCAGGTAGATAAATGTGACGCTCGCAAGCGTCCCCAGCACGTAGCGTGTCAGCTGCCATTGGAGCTTGCACAACCCGGAAATGTGCACGGCTCTTCAGCGATCCTTTCGACTCTTTTAAATTCGACTTGATCGTTTTGCGTATATGTACATGTCTAGACGAAGGAAGGAGGGGGCCAAGGAAAGAAGGGGAAGGGAGAAAGAAGAATCCTTCCTTCTGTGGATGAAGGAAAGAAAGTTGGGAAGAAGGAAGGGGGTAAAGCACTGATGAAAAGTTGGAAAGGAACGGATTGGAGAAATGAAGGATAGATGGTAAGTGGGTATAGAATGAAGGAAAACAAGGAAGTAAAGATAAGAGGAAGAAAAAGAATGGATATGGGAAGGGAAGGTGACGAGAAGGGAAAAGGGAAGAATGCAAGAGAGAAAATAAGGATTGAAAATGTCGTGAGGACGAGCTTTTTGTTTATTTGATTTGAACTTTGCTCATGTTGCAATGTGTCGCTTCCTGCCCATGGCCAAATGTCCCTCTTGAACATGGACGCCCGCAGCACCCGCGAACGAGGCCTCGTCACCTTGCCACCAGCCGCTGGTACCTCCTTTTAGCGTAAGCCAATCAAGGCGCCGCCTGGAGGTAAAGCCTGCCCGCCTCTTGGCTGCCGTCGCGGTGCCACATGGACACCACATCAAGTTAATGTCCGCTTCCTGTCTCCAGACGGGCCATGCACGTCAAGCAGCTGCGTTCCGGGCTGTGCGTGGACGTGTCAGGGTTCCGCGCGCCTCCCCGCAACGGCCGTTGCCCCCTTAGTGCCATCCCAGGCAACACGCTTAGTACACGAGCCAGCCCACCACCGCTACATTGTCCGGCCAAAGATGATCCCGACGCCCTGCTGGATGTGTGCGCCGTCATCAAGCCGGGCCACGTCCGTGAGAAGATTGCCCTCTTCGCTTTGGACCCGGGTTCATTATGCGCAAACCGCGCCCCCTCGACGCGGCCAGCGAAGGTGAAGGGCAGCTGGCGGGAAAATAACGACGGCAAGCGACGAAGGCGGTCCGCCGCTACTAGAACCCTCCGGCGGGACTCGGGTAGCCTGCCTGGAAACAGGCTGCCCGCCGATGCCTCCACCCCAAGTTTGGAGCAGAAGGTGTCAGTGGGTGCCATAGTTGCGTTCCTGGAGGAGCGCCGCAGCGGCACCGGGTTCGCCGTCACCCGAACGCCGCCCCTCCCGGAGGACACTGAGAGCGTGCGTGTATCGGACGTGGTCGCCAAGCTCGAGTGTCTGCAGCGTCGCAACGAGGGTGGCGTGTCCACAAGCCCGAGGCTGTGGGCGGGGCACGTGCAGCTCACCGTCTGTCCCGCTCCATCCTCGCCATCGTTCGATGCTTGGGACAGCGACCCGATCGAACGCTCCCGGTCACCTTCTTCAGCTGGCATCGCGCTTCCGCCGCCTTCGCTGGAGGAGACGGAGCCCCTTCCCGGGTTGTTGTTTCTGTCCACGCCTTGGCCGGCGCCACCCTCCATCCTTTCGGACGAGGCGGCGGCAGCGGAGCAGACGCGGGCATCGGATGACTTTGCGGAGATGAGACGGCGGCTGAGCGAGCTCCTGGAGCCGCCGGCCACTCTGGCCACACTGCCGCAGGATGTGCTGGTGGGCATCTTTGTGCTGCTGCCCACCCGCAGCCTAGCGGCCCTCAAGTGCACGTGTCGCTACTTCAAGCTGGTCATCGAGAACTACGGTGTCCGTCCCGCCGATTCCCTGTGGGTGGCAGACCCCCGTTACCGCAACGACCCCTGCAAGAAGTGCAAGCGGCGCTACGGGCGCGGTGACGTGTCGTTGTGCCGCTGGCACCACAAGCCGTACTGCCAGGCGCTGCCCTTCGGGCCTGGCTTCTGGCTGTGCTGCCACCGCCTACGCAGGGACGCCCTCGGTTGCAATGTGGGGCTCCACGACAACCGCTGGGTGCCCACCTTACACAGCTGAGCTGCATGGCAAAGCTTTTAACTTTTTTTTTTTTTTCCTTGAACTTGCTCGTGGTCGACCTGTCACATCCCGTTTGTTGGCTGAGGAAGGAGTCTCAGACAGATCTCGATTTGTGTTCACGTGTATATAATATTGCATTTTAAGAAAGCCTAGGAAATGCTATAATAAAAAGACATTTTTAAAAATTGAGTGTTTTAATTCAGAGCTTTTTTTCACTTCTTTGCCCTTGTATTTTGTTTGAATTAAACAAACCTCTGGCTCTGGGCCATTTTAAAGTGCCGCATCTGTCCAACCTGCGTAAATGTATTTATTTTATTTTTTTAACAGAAGACCCGTTTTGAAGCGCAGTGTAAGATTTCTTTTAAAAGAATGAAAGTATCTGCATAATACATTGACAATTTCCGATGTAACTTTAATATTAAGTAATTATCTTTAATCAGCGTTCAGATTGTGAGGGGACTCCTGGTGCTCTCGTGTGGTTTTGCGGTGTAATGCGGCCTGGCGGTCATCTCGGTGTTGGGAGGTGATGGTTGTGATGTCGTCCAGGAGCGAGAAGTAGTTATACTTGATGTCAAAGTCCATGTCGTACCAGAAGTTCACTGGGGGTGGGTTAGGGGTTCGATTGCAATCTTACAACTCAAACACTTTCAACTCATTTGAAAACATGTGACACAAATTCCTTGCGCGCTTTGACCTGCTTCTGCTTGTGTCCTCATATCCGCATCCTACCTGCGATGCAGCCGTGCGACTGTCTCACGTGGTGGAACCACAAGGACGGCAGGTAGAGCATCTCTCCCGCCTTCACGCTGCAGTGTAGCGGCTGCACTCGCGCGTACGAGGGGTAGCGCTCCAGGTCTGGATCCAGCGGGTCTACGGGGATCCACGGCAGCTGGCCGCAGCGGCGGGCCAAAGTGTCAGAGAGATTGCGGGAGCCAGCGAGCCACCCAGCGCCCGAACGCACCTTTTCACCATCGCTCTGGTCCACCACCTCAAAGTCACCGTCTTCCTTCTGCCGGTAAACCGCAGGCTGGTATAGGCCTGGCAGCGCATGGTTACCATGGTTACCGCACCCTGGCGCCATACGTACTGCATTCTATGGAATGTCGCTATGTAAAGGCGTCAGGGCTGTGATTTGTCAATGTGGTCACCGTAAGCATTGTTACTATGGTTGTTAGGCAGTTGTAATGGTTGTTTGGAGAGTTGTTGCCAAAAGGCCTGCTACTATGGTTACTATGTTTACTGTCATCACGTTTACTTGTCACCATGGTTACCACAAGGCTTGTGACTTGTTTTAGTCACGACTGTTACTATGGTTACCGTAAGGGCAGATGCCTTTTGTTATGATGATTAGCGGAGCCAATGTTAGTAAGGTTGCTAAGGTCAAGGTTGTTACTAGGGTTCTATGGTTACCATACGGGACGAAGGGTCTGTCGGTGGGCGGCAGCAGGATGAAGTCCTTCTGTCCAGAGATGACGCAGTAAATGTTCTCATAAGGATCTTTGTGCACTAAAAGGGGAATCGGAACACTTTGTTTTGCTGAAAAAGTCAGGCGATGCAGCGAGCGGATCTTACGGGAGGTGATCGCGTCGGCCTCTCCGAGCCAGAAGTTGACAGCGTCTGGCGACTTTCCTGAACAAATGACAAAAGAATGATGTACATGCGAGGTTCCTCAAATAGCAGGGCGGCGCTAGCGAGCGCGCTGGCTGGCCAGCCGGCTCACCCATGGCTGTGCTCATCCAGCCGATGTGCGCTTCCATGTCAGCCGTCAGCTCAGGAAGCTCCTCCAGCAGGTTGGAGCACTGCTTCTGGATGTAGAACACGCCACGCTGCTTCACCTGACCGCACACAAAAGTTTATGTGCTGAAGTGTACGGCTTAGTTTGCAATCAACTCTTTAGGCTCTCCTCTTTTAGTTGATAACGCAACGCAACCGAACTGTGATTTGTTTCCTAAGAACCATTTTTTTCTTTCATTTTTTATTTCAACTTATACCATCGCCTTGTTGAGGTAAAAAGACGACAACGTATCATTGGCTCTGGAAGGTTCAGAATGTTTAAAGGCAGTCAGTTTGGGCTTTTGTAGGAGATTGTGGTCTTTCACGTCGGCTCTTTGGGCCGCGGTGTTGAGCAAGCACAACGTGCTGTCATGTACCTTTCCTTGGATGATGTCGAGCACGGAGGAAAAGCACATACGTCGTTCCTCGGGCGTCACGAATCGATCGTCTTTGATGGCGTCGGCGTAACCGTTGGGGGTCACTGCCACGCTGATGACCTTGGAGCCCACCTTCTCCCTGCAAACAGAAAGCGGGAAGTCTATGCTCGGCCCAGGTGTCCTATCTTCCTCCTTACCTACCTCAGGTACGCGGGCGTCCACCTGGACAGAGCCGGCCAATGACTGAAGGCGTTTCGTATGATGCACGGCTTGTTGGGAGCGATCCACTGGCGGTAAAAGTGAAGCGGCTCGGGTGGGCCGTCCACATACGGCACCGATTTGTTCAAATACAAATCTGCAACGTTAAATCCAGCTACATGACGAGGAGTAATAATAGCAGTGCTACCAGTAATGCAGATACAATAGTAGCGTAATCTGGGCGATTAGGTAGGTAGTCGTAGCACAGCACTGTTTTGTTACAGCCTAAGCTATCGTGAAAGCGCGATATGAATAAAGATGTCTCGTATTGTATAGATACTTTGCAGTATTAATATTGCAAGTGCTTAGGTGCAGCGTAGCTATAAAAATGTATATAAAGTTTATATTTATACGTACATTACTACGCTACTGATAGTACTGGTCTAATATGCAGAAGTAGTATAGTTCTAGTATAAGGAGTAGTACTACCATTAATACTTGTGCAAGTCATAGTAATGAGTAATAATAGTACCAATAGTAGATGTATTACTACTCTATAAACAGTATTAATGCTACTTTGATTAAGTACTATTATGAATAGTAACGCAAAAAAGTAGTAATGGGAGTCCTATGAGTAGTGTAAGTTTAATGTTATATAAATATAAATAGCATGAGTTCAAGCCGTGAAAGTATCAATACAAGTCGTAGTAGTAGTAGCATTGGCGTATGAGTCGTAGTAGTATAAATATTAGGCTTAGTAAGTACACTACAAGTAGAAGCAGCAGTTTACACAGTTTATACTGTAGTACCGTGAGCCTCTAATGCGAAATGAGCGAGTCGTTCCTTCACGGCGTCCATGTCAACCATTGCATCAAAATCACGTTTTAATGCTCGGCCGCTTCGTCCATGCTGCTTAGTTTACACCCACTGCGCATGCGCACTGCGTCTTCGTCGTCGGACGCCTTGTGGTATGTCTTCCCCTGCTGGCCAGACACTGAACTGTAAATCTAGTTACGTCACTGACCTTTTTCATGAATATCATTGTAATTAAATATTTTTGCATGAAAAAATATAAATTTCAGTGTGTTGTAAATGATTGTACAAAGCAAAAACTGAGCTATGATGAAGTTTTTTGCTTGAAGACATGCATAAACAAGCTTTTTATTGCGCGTGCGTTCAGTGACGTCACATCCGGGTATTTTCTGTTGCTGTGTGGCTCTCACAATTAAAAAAAAAAAAAAAAAAAGATTTTACCGCACAGTAAACCTTTTAATCGATTCAAAGTTGTTTTACGAGAACAGCGCAGCATTTCGTCACTGTGACGTAAGTGAGCCGCCTAGCTGAGTGTGGAATTCTGCTAGCGTTCAGCATGCTAATGGATGTTGCTTATTTTAGCTTAGCTTCATCATCATTCATTGCCGCTACACACCCATACGACAAAGTGGACCGAACCTTCGGCTCAAGTAGTTCGTGTTCTCGTCGCCTTTTACGACCACTGATAATGACTAAAGTAGGTGAAAGTCATAGTGAGCTATTTAGCGACAGGCTCATGTCATCTTGAATACCGATGAGCCTCTGATTGACAGCTTGAGGTCCACAACGAAGTTCGGTTCAATACTTGATTACTTTGAGATTACGGTGTCACGTGAGCTATGGATATTTTATTATGAAATCGATGCTGTAATTGACATAGACCTGACGTTTTTTTGTATCTCACACACATGCACACCGTCATATGCGGGAATCAAACTCATGGTGCCTGCACACAAGACAGGCGAGTGTACCAATACACCATCCGCCATCCCCTAGGCCTAGACTGATTGACGTTGATGTGCAGGACACTGCCGCAGTGACGGACACAGTTTGGACCTTCAGTCCGGATGGGGAATAGTGCTCTCAAGTCCCATCTGGAGACCTCCCAGAAGACAGGAGTATTCCAGCTCACTGGAAAAGGACTTCCAGCGGTGAGACATGTCTGGTACCATGTGGGTCCTATATGCTTATTTTGGTACCATTTTTGTCATACGCAACACGTTGCCCGCGGTCACCAGGTCGCCCGTGAGGACCGCATGAGTCGCCCGCAGGACTGTTCTAAAATTAGCTCAAATATCGGCACTAGTCAGTGAGCTGCATCTATTTATTTTACAGTCAAACCTCGGTTTTCGAACGTCCTGGTTCTCGAACAAATCGGAATTCGAACAAAAAATTCGAGATTTTTTGCTTCAGTTGTCAAACAAAATTCGGAAGTCGAACCTCGCGAGATGAGCCGGGAGGACCCGAGAAAACCCGACCGCGCGGCCCGGAGACCGACTGACTCCGTTATTGTATTTTCGTTACTTTGAGGATTGTATTAACCCCTAATCATGCCTCCAAAGAAAGCAAGTGGGAGCAGTAAAGCCATCCTAAAACACAAAGACGCTCTTAAAGAAATGCGACAGTGAGCGCCCGGCGCTCTGCGGTTGCGCGATTGGACCAAATTAAGCTCCCTGCGCACTGAGGTCCACTTAAATTTTGGAAAGTACATCAGGACTTTAAAAATATTTTCTAAATTTTAGCGACGGCTCTGTCACAATAATGCGACCAGCGCGGTGCAGTTGCGCGGTCGGCGACGCGCTACTGTTGCGCGTTCGGCGGTGCGCTGCAGTTGCGCGATGGGACAAAATTAAGCTCCCTGCGCACTTAGGTCGACTTAAATTTTGCAAAGTACATCAGGACTTTAAAAATATTTTCTAAATTTCAGCGATGGCTCTGTCACAATAATGCGACCAGCGCGGTGCAGTTGCGCGGTGGGCGACACGTTACGGTTGCGCGTTCGGCGGTGCGCTGCAGTTGCGCGATCGGACAAATATGCGCAAATGAAAAAATGCTTAAAAAAGGCGGGGTTTTTTTTGTCTTGAAACGGATTAATTCATTTTCCATTATTTGTAATGAGAAAAATTGATTCGGAATTCGACCGATTCGCTTCTCCAACCGCCTTCTGGAACGGATTGTGGTCAAAAACCAAGGTTTGACTGTATTTTTGCTATTCTTGTTAAAATCACACTTACATGTGAACTGGAAATGACAATAATAACACAGTGAAAGCCAAATTGAGCAAATTGGCTATTTCAGAAGTCTGTGTCAAACTGGTAGCCCTTTGCCTTAATCAGTACCCAGGAAGTAGCTCTCGGTTTAAGAAAGATTGGTGACCCCTGTCATACAATCTGCATTTTCCAGTGTCACGTGATTTCTACTGTGTGCCTACACATAAGTTCTTAGGCTCAGTAAGTTCTTTTATGTGGGTGGTGGGGTTCTCACTCTATATAGTCAGCAGGTGGGTCTCACTTTATATAGTCAGCAGGTATCATCTGGGTCCTATAACCAGCTTGTCTTATGTGAGTTCAGTATGTATGTTCTGGCAACACATGGGTACTGGTGACAGCACATTCCAGTGCCATGTGAGGTAAACAATCAGCATGTTCTGTCTGGGTGCCATGTGGATTCTCGAGTCAGCATGGTCTGATTCTATGTGGGTTCTCTAGTAATTGTACTTGTTCCTTGCGGTGTCTATAGTCAACATGTTAATGACTTAACTGAGGCCCAAGCCAAGTATCGGTGCTGCTAGCTTCTGCTAACAGGTTCTGATATGAGACTTTGTGGCCTTCAGTTTCCTGAGGAATTGCAGCGGCTTACAGCAAACCTTCGGACCGTGGACCTGTCTGACAACAAATTGGAGTCACTTCCTCCTTCTATTGGAAGCTATGCGCAGCTCCGGAGTTTGACCCTCAACTCAAACAGGCTGGGTGAGTTCAAACATTCAGGATGAAACGGTCAGTGTACTGGAACTCTTCAACACTTTTGTGGTGTTGCTTATTGCTCCTCAGGTGGACTCCCCGCTGAGATTGGGAAGCTGAAGAAACTGGAGACTCTTAGTCTCAGTTCTAACCGGATCCAGCAGCTGCCACTCACCATGGATCAGCTAAAGTCCCTGCGGACCCTCATTCTGGCTGGGAACTGCATCTCGGAGTTCCCCACCGGACTAGGAGCCCTGAGACACCTGGATCTGCTGGACCTTTCCAGGAACCAGCTTCAGAGTGTTCCCCCAGAGGTGTCAGAATTGCAGGTCATTGAGATCAACCTCAACCAGAACCAGGTACCAAACAATTAAGCCAGTCCAAAAAAAAGAACCTGAGCTTGGAACAAAGTTATTAGATTGGCCCAGTAAGAATGAGATCAGTCCAATGAGCCACCAAACCGGTAAAACAGAGCTGTGTTCAGAATGAGGAAGTTGTGCCTGTTTGTTCCAGATCTCGCTGCTGTCTGCGGATGTGTCTCGGTGTCCTCGCCTCAAAGTTCTACGTGTGGAGGAGAACTGTTTGGACCTGGCCGCCATCCCGCTGTCCATCCTGAATGAATCACAAGTGTCTCTCTTCTCGGTTGAAGGAAACCTCTTTGAGGTCAAGTGTCTGCAAGACATGGAGGGCTACGACAAGGTGAGGAGGTTCGGAACGTGCCGCAACGGACCAAGTCTCTTCTTCTTAAATTTCCCCATGTCTTTCCTCCGCAGTACATGGAGCGTTTCACCGCCACCAAGAAGAAGTTTTCCTGAAGACCACCACCACCACCTCGTCCTCCTCTTTCTCTTCTGGGGACGCAAAGTGGGAAGTAGTAGTAGAAGAAGAAGCCAAGAGACGATTCCAGTGTGTTCCCCAACAATTAGCGCAGCTTGTGTCTGGCCAGCCCTGACTGGGAGTACTTGGTGACCCTGTTGTGGACCTGGCTTGGCCACCCAGAGGAACAAAGAGGAACTGCAAACTGTTCTGAGACACAAAGGCTTATTGCACTGCTGGCGGCACTGTCACTTTTTTTTATAAACAAAACCATTGAAGTTTCCACGGCAATGCACTTGCTAATAAGCTGCATGTTATCTCACCCGGATGCAGGAAAACAGTGATGAAAACTTCCAGTGATGTTATTGTGTCAGCCATGTTGTTTGCATAATAGTTAGTTGCTTGCCGTTAGCCTTCTTGGAGCTAGATAAACTTCTGTTCATTATCACACGACTAACAAATAAACTTCAAGCATACCCATAAACACATGTTGAATCTGCCAAGGACACTGCTGCACTATTTTCACTAATGCCGCGGGCCTCTAAAAAGCACTTGATTTTGCTTGAGAAAATATGAAGTCCAATTCTTTCTCTTTGTAATTTAATTCGCATTAACTAACGATTGCTGATTGAACTAAAATGTAAAGTGTAGCCTATTGTTGATAATCTTACCCGGTCAGGTGATGACCCCAACTAATGGTCGCTGTCTGGATTCTACACCAACTGACCAGGACAAGATCTGAGGTGGACCATGTCCTCAAGGGTGCTGTCATGATGACTGAAGGTGTCTTCCTAAATGGACTTCTACCCTTCTTTATTTTAGATTGTTTTGTATTACGTTGCCTTTTAAATATTTAAAAGGCAACGTAATACAAAACAACATATGGTGCCCACTCGGCATCTGGTCCTCCCATCTGCCGTCCCTTGGGATTTCTTATTTTTCCCTTGCTCAGGTTTTTGGAGTTTTTTCTTACGCACCTAGGGCTCAAAATTGTTAATATTAATCAACTGGGGGCATGTCAAGTCAAGTTAAGTTTATTTGTATAGCCCTAAATCACAAGCAGTCTCAAAGGGCTTCACATAGACAAAAATTGACAATTATTCTCAAAGCATCCCCTGATCTTAAGCTCCCAAAATGTGAAGGCCAAAATAAATTTGACAAGACTTGACATATCAATAAAAATAATGGAACACAACATTTTTACCTTAAGATCAGGGTGAGGATGGGGCGACATTGGGGTGTTTTTGTCCCAATTTTGAGAAAAATTCCCCAACCAAAATCTTAATGGTATACAGCAGTGGTCCCCAACATTTTTTGCGCCACGGACCGGTTACGTGTCAGAAATATTTTCGCGGACCGGCCTTTATATAAATAATACATTTATAGCAATAAATAATACATTTATCATAAATATATAAATACGATGAAATAAAATGATACGACTGGCATAAAAACAAGTATAAACGACATGAAAATAAAACTCACCATTCCGTTGAATTAGTGGGAGCACTGAGCTTGTTTCTCAGAAACGAGCCGGCGTCATCGGAGACAATGACACCCGAAGTGGTTAAGGTTTATTTAATACAGGATGCTTGGGCTCCATGTGCCCAAGCACTTTTGAAGGCTTCATTGCCTCGTTAGCTAGCCTGCCGCCGCCACATATTATGCAGAGTGGGCTTACTTGGCGCGTCAGTCACCTGTGGCGATAAATCCATATTTTAAGTAGGACTTTCTTTTAAATGCAGCTTTCCTTTTCTTAGAAGTCGGAGCCTCTTCTTCTTCCGTCTCCTCATTGGGCTTTTTTCCTTTTCCAAAGAAGCTTTCCAAACATCTCTGTTTCTTGCTCATTTTTGCTAGCTTCGCGGGCTCGACTGGGGGGACGAGCTTCTTGACCTGAATTAACCTGTGTCAAGAGACACTGCTGCACCGACGGATGTAATTTGGAGAGAGGGTTAAGGTTACACATTTTTAAAATTTTTCAGAATAAATTTCTACTAATTTTTGCTAGCTTTGCGGGCTCGACTGGGGGAAACCTGTCACGTGACCGAGACGAGCGTCTTGACCTGAAACCTGCTCACTGTCGCATTGCTTTAGGAGCGTCTTTGTGTTTTAGGATGGCTTTACTGCTCCCACTTGCTTCCTTTGGAGGCATGATTAGAGTTGATGCAATCCTCAGAGTAACGAGAATGTAATAACGAACGGAGTCAGTTGGCATGCGGGTCCTCTCGGCTCATCTCGCGAGGTTCGACAACCGAATTTCGTACGACATCCGAAGCAAAGCAATCTCGAATTTTTTGTTCGAATACCTATTTGTTCGAGAACCGGGACGTTCGAAAACCAAGGCTCCACTGTATCCTATCTCAAAATATTAGAATATCATGAAAAAGTATACTAGTAGGGTATTCAACTAATCACTTGAATCATCTAATTAACTCGAAGCACCTGCAAGGGTTTCCTGAGCCTTAAAAAACACTCAGCTTGGTTCAGTAAACTAAATCAGGGGTCTCCAACCCCCAGTCCGCGGACCAGTACCGGTCCGTGGGTCACTTAGTACCGGGCCGCCAAGCCGCACAGAATTTATTTTATTTTTTTTATCGATGATCAATTAATTCAGGTCAAGACGCTCGTCCCAGTCACGTGACAGGTTTCCCCCAGTCGAGCCCGCAAAGCTAGCAAAAATGAGTAAGAAATTATTCTGAAAAATGTAAAAAATGTGTAACCCTAACCTTATCTCCCAATTACATCCGTCGGTGCAGCTGTGTCTCTTGACACAGGTTAATTCAGGTCAAGAAGCTCGTCCCCCCAGTCGAGCCCGCGAAGCTAGCAAAAATGAGCAAGAAACAGAGATGTTTGGAAAGCTTCTTCGGAAAAGGAAAAAAGCCCAATGAGGAGACGGAAGAAGAAGAGGCTCCGACTTCTAAGAAAAGGAAAGCTGCATTTAAAAGAAAGTCCTACTTAAAATATGGATTTATCGCCACAGGTGACTGACGCGCCAAGTAAGCCCACTCTGCATAATATGTGGCGGCGGCAGGCTAGCTAACGAGGCAATGAAGCCTTCAAAAGTGCTTGGGCACATGGAGCCCAAGCATCCTGTATTAAAAGACAAACCTTAACCACTTCGGGTGTCATTGTCTCCGATTACGCCGGCTCGTTTCTGAGAAACAAGCTCAGTGCTCCCACTAATTCAACGGAATGGTGAGTTTTATTTTCATATCGTTTATACTTGTTTTTATGCCAGTCGTATCATTTTATTTCATCGTATTTATATATTTATGATAAATGTATTATTTATTTATATAAATGTATTATTTATTTATCTAAAGGCCGGTCCTGCTGTCCAGAGGACCAGCATTGACACCCTCCATCAGGAGGGTAAGACACAAAAAGAAATTTCTCAAAGAGCAAGCTGTTCACAGAGGGCAGTTTCAAAGCACACCCACAAAAAGTCTGTTGGAAGGGGGAAATGTGGAAGGAAACGCTGCACAACCAAGAGAGATAACCACAGCCTTAACAGCATTGTGAAGAAGAGTCGCTTCCAGAATTTGGGGGAGCTTCAAAGACAGTAGACTGAAGCTGGAGTCCAGGTATCAAAAGCCACTGTTCACAGACGTGTCCGGGAAATTGGCTACAATTATTATTCCTTATTCCCATGGTCAAGCCACTTCTGAACTCAAGACAATGGAAGAAGCGTCTGACTTGGGCTATGGAAAAAAGCACTGGACAGTTCCAGAGTGGTACAAAGTCCTCTTTTCAGACGAAAGCAAGTTTTGTACTTCATTTGGAAGTCAAGGCGCCAGAGTCTGGAGAAAGGCTGGAGGAGCTAAATCCAAGTTGCTTGAAATCCAGTGTGAAGTTCCCACAGTCAGCGATGGTTTGGGGAGCCATGTCAGCTGCTGGTGTTGGTCCACTGTGTTTCATCAAGTCCAGAGTAAATGCAGATTTTAGAGCACTACGTGCTTCCGTCTGCTGAAAAGCTCTATGGAGATGATGATTTCATTTTCCAGCATGATCTGGCATCTGCCTACAGTGCCAAAACCACCAGTAAATGGTGTACTGACCATGGCATTACTGTCCTCGATTGGCCTACCAATTCCCCTGACCTGAACCCCATAGAGAATTTGTGGGGTATTGTGAAGAAGAAGCTGAAAGACACCAGACCCAACAATGCAAATGAGCTAAAGGCCGCTATTGAAGCATCCTGGGCATCCATAACACCTCAGCAATGCCACAGGCCTCCATGCCACCCCACATTGGTTGCAGTAATCCATGCAAAAGGATTCCCAACCAAGTACTGAGTGCATTAATGGACATTTTCAAATGTTTGATTTTGTTTTGCTGTTATAAATCTTTTTTTTTTTACTTGGTCTGAGGAAATATTCAAATATTTTGAGATAGGATATTTGAGTTTTCTTAAGCTGTATGCCATATTCAGCAATATTAAAACAATAAAAGGCTTGCAATATTTCAGTTGATTAGTAATGACTCCAGAATGTATGACATTTTTGTTTTTTAATTGCATTACAGAAAATAAAGAACTTTATCACAATATTCAAATTTTCTGAGACAGTCCTGTATGTACAGCAGGAGTCACCAACACGTTGCCCGCGGGCACCAGGTCGCCCGTGAGGACCGCATGAGTCGCCCGCAGGACTGTTCTAAAATTAGCTCAAATAGCGGCACTTGTCAGTGAGCTGCATCTATTTATTTTACAGTCGAACCTCGGTTTTCGAACGTCCTGGTTCTCGAACAAATCGGAATTCGAACAAAAAATTCGAGATTTTTTGCTTCGGTTGTCGAACAAAATTCGGAGGTCGAACCTCGCGAGATGAGCCGGGAGGACCCGAGAAAACCCGACCGCGCGGCCCGGATGCCGACTGACTCCGTTGTTATTGTATTTTCGTTACTTTGAGGATTGTATTAACCCCTAATCATGCCTCCAAAGAAAGTAAGTGGGAGTAGTAAAGCCATCCTAAAACACAAAGGCGCTCTTAAAGCAATGCGACAGTGAGCGCCCGGCGCCCTGCGGTTGCGCGATTGGACCAAATTAAGCTCCCTGCGCACTGAGGTCCACTTAAATTTTGGAAAGTACATCAGGAATATTTAAAAATATTTTCTAGATTTTAGCGACGGCTCTGTCACAATAATGCGACCAGCGCGGTGCAGTTGCGCGGTCGGCGACGCGGTACTGTTGCACGTTCGGCGGTGCGCTGCAGTTGCGCGATCGGACAAAATTAAGCTCCCTGCGCACTTAGGTCGACTCAAATTTTGGAAAGTACTTCAGGACTTTACCCCTCCGTGAGTCGTCACCTTATTGTGGTGGAGAGGTTTGCGTGCCCCTATGATCCTAGGAGCCATGTTGTCTGGGGCTTCATGCCCCTGGTAGGGTCACCCATGGCAAACGGGTCCTAGGTGAGGGGCCAGACAAAGCACGGCTCACACTAGCCCCTTACTATGATGAATAACATAAATGGATTTCGTTTTCCCTCGCCCGGACGCGGGTCACCGGGGCCCCCCTCTGGAGCCAGGCCTGGAGGCGGGGCTCGAAGGCGAGCGTCTGGTGGCCGGGCCTTCGCCCATGGGGCCCGGCCGGGCACAGCCCGAAAAGGAAACGTGGGTCCCCCTTCCCATGGGCCTGTGGGAGGGGCCAAAGGGGTCGGGTGCAGTGTAAGCTGGGCGGCGGCCAAAGGCAGGGACCTTGGCGGTCTGATCCCCGGCTGCAGAAGCTGGCTCTTGGGACATGGAATGTCACCTCTCTGGCTGGAAAGGAGCCCGAGCTGGTGTGCGAGGCAGAAAAGTCCCGACTAGACATAGTCGGACTTGCCTCCACGCACAGTTTGGGTTCCGGTACAAGCCCTCTCGAGAGGGGCTGGACTCTCTTCCACTCTGGAGTTGCCCACGGTGAAAGGGGTCGAGCAGGTGTGGGTATACTTATTGCCCCCCCGGCTGGGCGCCTACACATTGGGGTTCTCCCCGGTGAACGAGAGGGTAGCCTCCCTCCGCCTTCAGGTGGGGGGACGGGTCCTGACTGTTGTTTGTGTCTATGCACCAAACGGCAGCTCAGAGTACCCACCCTTCTTGGGGTCCCTGGAGGAAGTGCTGGAGAGCGCTCCTTCTGGGGACTCCATCGTTCTACTGGGTGACTTCAATGCTCACGTGGGCAATGACAGTGAGACCTGGAAGGGCGTGATTGGGAGGAACGGCCCCCCCGATCTGAACCCGAGCGGTGTTCTATTATTGGACTTCTGTGCTCGACACGGATTTTCTATAATGAACACCATGTTCAAACATAAGGGTGTCCATGTGTGCACTTGGCACCAGGACACCCTAGGCCGCAGTTCGATGATCGACTTTGTAGTCGTGTCATCGGATTTGCGGCCGCATGTTTTGGACACTCGGGCGAAGAGAGGGGTGGAGCTGTCAACTGATCACCACCTGGTGGTGGGTTGGCTCCGATGGTGGGGGAAGATGCCCGTCCGACCTGGCAGACCCAAACGCTCTGTGAGGGTCTGCTGGGAACGTCTGGCAGAATCCCCTGTCGGGAAGAGCTTCAACTCCCACCTCCGGCAGAGCTTTTCCCACGTCCCGGGGGAGGCGGCGGACATTGAGTCCGAGTGGACCTTGTTCCGCGCCTCCATTGTTGAGGCGGCCGACCGGAGCTGTGACCGTAAGGTCATTGGTGCCTGTCGTGGCGGCAATCCTCGAACCCGCTGGTGGACACCGGCGGTAAGGGATGCCGTCAAGCTGAAGAAGGAGTCCTATCGGGCCGTTTTGGCCTGCGGGACTCCGGAGGCAGCTGACAGGTACCGGATGGCCAAGCGGAACGCGGCTTCGGCGGTTGCTGAGGCAAAAACCCGGGCGTGGGAGGAGTTTGGCGAGGCCATGGAGAATGACTTCTGGACGGCTTCGAGGAAATTCTGGTCCACCATCCGGCGTCTCAGGAGGGGGAAGCAGTGCAACGTCAACACTGTCAGTGGGGATGGCGCGCTGCTGACCTCGACTCGGGACGTCGTGTGTTGGTGGGGAGAATACTTCGAAGACACCCTCAATTCCACCTACACGCCTTCCATTGTGGAATCAGGGCCTGGGGACTCTGAGGCGGACTCTCCAATCTCTGGGGTCGAAGCCACTGAGGTAGTTAAAAAACCCCTCGGTGGCAAGGCCCCGGGGGTGGATGAGATCCGCCCGGAGTTCTTAAGGGCTCTGGATGTTGTGGGGCTGTCATGGCTGACACGCCTCTACAACATTGCGTGGACATCGGGGACATTGCCTCTGGATTGGCAGACTGGGGTGGTGGTTCCCCTCTTTAAGAAGAGGGACCGGAGGGTGTGTTCCAATTACAGGGGAATTACACTCCTCAGCCTCCCTGGTAAGGTCTATTCAGGGGTGCTGGAGAGGAGGGTCCGTCGGGAGGTCGAACCTCGGATTCAGGAGGAGCAGTGTGGCTTTCGTCCTGGCCGTGGAACAGTGGACCAGCTCTTCACCCTCAGCAGGATCCTCGAGGGTGCATGGGAGTTCGCCCAACCAGTCCACATGTGTTTTGTGGACTTGGAGAAGGCGTTCGACCGTGTCTCTCGGGAGGTTCTGTGGGGGGTGCTTCGGGAGTACGGGGTACCGAGCCAACTGATAAGGGCGGTTCGGTCCCTGTATCATCGATGCTAGAGTTTGGTCCGCATTTCCGGCAGTAAGTCGGATTCGTTCCCAGTGAGGGTTGGACTCCGCCAAGGTTGCCCTTTGTCACCGATTCTGTTCATAATTTTTATGGACAGAATTTTTAGGCGCAGCCGAGGCGTTGAGGGGGTCCGGTTTGGGGACGTCAGCATCGCGTCTCTGCTTTTTGCAGACGACGTGGTGCTGTTGGCTTCTTCAGGCCGTGATCTCCAGCTCTCACTGGAGCGGTTCGCAGCCGAGTGTGAAGCGGTCGGGATGAGGGTCAGCACCTCCAAATCCGAGTCCATGGTCCTCGATCGGAAAATTGTGGAATGCCCTCTCCGGATCGGGGATGAGATCCTGCCCCGAGTGGAGGAGTTTAAGTATCTTGGGGTCTTGTTCACGAGTGAGGGGAGGATGGAGCGCGAGATCGACAGGCGGATCGGTGCAGCGTCGGCAGTAATGCGGACTCTGTACCAGTCCGTCGTGGTAAAGAGAGAGCTGAGCCAAAAGGCAAAGCTCTCAATTTACCGGTCGATTTACGCTCCTACCCTCACCTATGGTCACGAGCTATGGGTCGTGACCGAAAGAACGAGATCCCGGATACAAGCGGCCGAAATGAGTTTTCTCCGCAGGATGTCCGGGTTCTCCCTTAAAGATAGGATGAGAAGCTCGGTCATCCGGGATTGACTCGGAGTAGAGTCGCTACTCCTCCACGTTGAGAGGAGCCAGATGAGGTGGCTTGGGCATCTCATCAGGATGCCTCCTGGACGCCTCCCTAGGGAGGTGTTCCGGGCATGTCCCACCGGTAGGAGACCGCGGGGACGACCAGGACGCGCTGGAGAGACTATGTCTCTCAGCTGGCCTGGGAACGCCTTGGGATCCCCCGGGATGAGCTGGATGAAGTGGCTGGGGAGAGGGAAGTCTGGGAGTCCCTCCTGAAGCTGCTGCCCCCACGACCCGACCCCGGATAAGCGGAAGAAGATGGATGGATGGATCAGGATTTTCTAAATTTCAGCGACGGCTCTGTCACAATAATGCGACCAGCGCGGTGCAGTTGCGCGGTGGGCGACACGTTACGGTTGCGCGTTCGGCGGTGCGCTGCAGTTGCGCGATCGGACAAATATGCGCAAATGAAAAAATGCTTAAAAAAGGCGGGATTTTTTTGTCTTGAAACGAATTTAAAAAAAATTAAATTTTTTGTAATGGGAAAAATAGATTCGGAATTCGACCGATTCGCTTCTCGAACCGCCTTCTGGAACGGATTGTGGTCAAAAACCAAGGTTTGACTGTATTTTTGCTATTCTTGTTAAAATCACACTTACATGTGAACTGGAAATGACAATAATAACACAGTGAAAGCAAAATTCAACAAATTGGCTATTTCAGAAGTCTGTGTCAAACTGGTAGCCCTTTGCCTTAATCCAGGGGTGTCAAACTCGTTTTTTTCGTGGGCCGCATTGTAGTCATAGCTTCTTTTGGAGGGCCATTATGAAATGTATGAGCACCTCATATTATATACAGTAAAAGCTACAAAACAAACTGACAAATAACTCGTTTTCAAATCAGACGAGTAAAAACTGGTCAAATATTTAAAAAAAAAAGATGTTAAAAGTGAAGACAATTTGCAATTCTAGTAATGACACACGAATTTGATGCACAATTTGTCTTCGCGGGCCACATAAAATGATGTGGCGGGCCGGGCCGTATGTGGCCCCCGGGCCTTGAGTTTGACACCTGTGCCTTAATCAGTACCCAGGAAGTAGCTCTCGGTTTAAGAAAGGTTGCTGACCCCTGATGTACAGGGTCTCCTCAGCTCGTTGACTCCACAGTGTGACGTGACGCAAAGTAGCTAAGTGCCAGGAAAGAAAGTCGAAGAAACGTCACGCGGTAAGAGTATTTTGAAGGCGTGGAATTCCACATCCGGTGCGGTCACCTGACGTTGTCGTCACAAACTTGTCGGTGATCACCACCTCCCCTCTCGCCGAGCAACTTTCTTCCAGAATTCTTCCCTGCTCTTCCCTCTGCGTTTTTGTCTTTTCGCGCCGCAAGTGAACCTCGGATCGAAGCGGAAGCGTGCGCTTTTGCTTTCGCCAGCGGTTGGCGGATGGCTCCAAGTGCATTTTCTAATCTATACCCCGCCCCCCCGCAACTACACGCACACACACACACAAGCGCGTAGGACGTGAGTGTGCGCAAGGGCAAGTCCGTGCGCCATAGGCGAGCAAACAAACATGGACGAGCTGGTGCTGAGACTCGCTTTGGTCGCTGTGCTAGCCTCTGGTGCTTTCGGTGAGTCCACTGGATGAATTGATTGATTTATTACTGCTTGATTGAACGTGGGAGGGGCAGGTGCACTTTGTAAAATGTTTTTCTAGCACTTTAATGCGGTGAAAATGCTATATATCGTCCTTCGTTGTCTGTCTATTTGTAATTCTATCGCGTTATCGATCAATGATCGTGCAGGATCGCACTGACTTGCCGTGTTGACGTCATCAGATTCATCGCAACGGGATGACGTCGGCATGGATGTCCGGGAAGAGTGATGATGTCATGTTGTTGGACTTGTGTGCGTGTGAGGGATGCCGATTGACATTTTTGAAAGCATCTTGAAATGCTACAAGTAGAAAAGGATTCTAGAGTGCTCGTTCGGGACACAAGGTTTACGATGATACCGGCATGCACACGTATTGCCTTTACATTGTCTTGGTGTCAAGGATAGTTGGACTGTTGTTGTTTTTTTCTGCTCCATTGGATAGCTCAACGCCATCATATTGCGGTTCGATTTAAGCGGTTCCAATATACAATACAATGCAAAGTACAAACAAACTTGAAACAAAAAATAATACAACTAGTAAGGACAAGAGGCACAGCGAATAATTTAATTACAAAACCACACAAGTTGTGTGCTATGTCTGGTGTGAATCGCTTCCTTTAGGTGACACCACGGCACCTCAATCGGGTTTTTCAAGCGGCGTCACGTTCAGTCGGCACCCGAGCAACCAGACGGTCTCTCAGGGCAATGCCGTCCGTCTGGGCTGCGCCGTGGATGGTGTGGAGGAGCCAGACGTGGTTTGGATGAAGGACGGCGCTCGGCTCCTCAGCAGCGACCAGATGTTCATTGCCCTCGGGGAGAAACACTGGGAGACCTACCACAGGTACCAACTTCCAAAACTAGTTGCTCTCTGTCTTTGGGGTTTGGCTTCTGTTTGGGGGGCGGGGCGCTTTGCCATGTTTCTCACCCTCGCCGTGCCGTCCAGCAAATGTGACCGCAGTCCATTCCGGGTCCTTTCCCAAATCCGCTTCCAGTTAAGGTCTCCAACTTTGCATTTCAGTGCGAAGTCGGTCCAGCAGCAGGATGCGGGTCAGTACTGGTGCGAGGTGGACTTCCGCGGTCAGACATTGTCGTCGGAACGAGCCTGGATCACAGTCGAAGGCGAGGACCAAACTTTGGTTTGGTTTGTCCAAAGCCTTGCACTCATAGGCTGCATGCATCTTTTCCAGGTGTCCCCCACTTTGTTCAAGAGCCTCAGGATGTGGCCACGCTCCCCGGCGAGCCCTTCAACCTGACCTGCGGTGCTGTCGGGCCGCCCGAGCCCGTGGAGGTTCTGTGGTGGCTGGGAGGCGTCCAAGAGGGAGGCGCCACTCCGTCCCCCTCCATCTTTCGGGTCCTGGGTAAGACCTCGCGTATCCTAGATGTCACATGGCCTCCCGCATGAACAAATGAGGAGTTACATGCTCACATGTTGTGTCATCGGCGCGCAGGTGTCAACAACACGCTCAAGTTCTACTGCGAGGCCCGTAATGCCCGGGGAATCTCCGTTTCCAGAACCGGAACGGTCAACATCAAAGGTGAGACTAGCATTAGCGTTAGGGTAACAGCTGAACCATTTTGTGCGTGTGACAGTGTTGCCGGCAGCTCCCGCCGGACTCGAGGTTGCCAAGATGGTTCAGAGCGATGCCTTGTTGTCATGGCAACCAGGATTCAAAGGTCACTCTGAGTTGTCCGCCTGCATTGTCCAGGTAATGTGCACACTTACGCAGCTGAGTGAGCGGGGTGTGGTTTCAGCTAGCACACACAAACAAAACGGCATCATTCGTCCCCCTTCAGCTCCAACGGTTGTCTCTCGGCCGTGTCGTCATGCCCGAGTGGTCGGTGGCCGTCCCTCCTCACAGTCACGTCCTGACCGGTCTGACCCACCACACAAACTACAGCGCACGTGTCTCCTGTCTCAACGAGGTGGGGGCGTCACCCTTCTCCCCCTGGACGCACTTCCTCACGCCCGAGTCAGGTGAGCCGCCAATCTGGAGTCAGGGCCGCGGCCGCGTCACAACGGTGTCCTCGCAGTACCCTCCGTGGCCCCTGGGAACTTGACCTTCAAGTTGTCGGAACGGCAGCTGAGCCTCAGGTGGGCGGAGCTTCGGGAGGAGGAGCTTCAGGGACAGCTGCTGGCCTACAAGCTGCAATGGATCCTGGGAGGGGAGCGACAGGTGCGCTCGTTGCGACCATTGGTTGACGTATGAAGGATTTTTTTTTTGCGCTGAATCATCAATTAATCGACAGAGTAAGTAATTATTAAACTTATTGTCCGGTGCAGCCCTATTTTTGTGTTCGATTGCCATTCTAGTAGTTTCCAAAATAAAAGTAGATGTTTGCAAATGTCTTAATTTGATCAAACACAAAGATAACCCGTCTGATTTTGTGCAGGACGACAGAAAGCAGAGAAGAACTTCTAAAATCTGAGGATTTGGACAATATCAAGTTAAACGATGGCTTGAAATGTTTATTCGATAATTAAAATAGTTGTCAATGAATTAAATTGCTTTTGAGACGTCTACAAATGGTGTGTCCAGGAGCCGCTCCTGTTCAAGGAGCCCAGGGCCAGGCTTACGGGCGGCGGTCGCCTCTTCAACGCGTCCGTCCAGGTGTCGGCCTGCACAGCTGTGGGATGCGGACCCTGGAGCCCGCCCGTTGTGGTCCTGCCCACTTTGGGTGTGTTAGCCGCTAACATGCTAATTATGTGCTCACATCACGCTAATGAAGGTGCCTTTGAGCATGCAGACGGCTGGGCAGTGTCCGCAAGCGCCCCCACGGAGCGGAACCACATCTGGGTGGGCGTCCTGTTCGCCTTTCTGGCGCTGACAGTCTTGGCGCTGCTTTTTTCAGTCTTTGCTCGGCGACGCGGGAAGGAAACGCAATTTGGGTACAGAAAGTTGTCAGAATCTAGCTCGTCTGTGTGTGTGAGACACCTTTTTTGTTCCGTCTGCAGTTGGGTTTTCCCCCCCACCGGCACTGACACTCCGGTCTCCTTCACGGCCGCTCGCTCCTTCAACCGAAACGCCGGCGACATGCAAGTTTCAACATGTGAGTACTGGAGTAGTCGTGTTCCATAACTAGTCTTCATTTTACTGCTGAGTCAACAATCTAGTTGTTAGGAAGCAGGGAAAAACTTAATTAACCCCAGGTTTTTTACATATATATATATATATATACTATATACTTTTCAGCTTCTCAAAAGTTAAGATTTTCCATATTCTAGTAGTCGTCCATGAAAACAGACCGATTGTCTCAAGTTTAAATAGGGAGGGGCCTGCTGTCACGTGACATGCCACCTTTCATTTAGCCATGCCCACTGCAATGTTAGTTTATCTCAGTGAATCAAATGAATGCTGTTGTGTGTTTCTTCTCTAGTGGATAGTCTGGGTATTAGCGAGGAGCTCAACAACACACTGAAGGACGTTCTTATCCCAGAGAGGCTGCTTGTACTCGGCCACATGCTGGGCAAAGGTCACGTTGTGTGTTCGCATCATGTTTTGCCTTGGCTCCAATGTTGCCGCCATGTCGACTGACAGCGCCCGCGTGCTCTGTGTGTTTAGGTGAGTTTGGCTCGGTGCGTGAGGCCTTCCTGAAGAAAGACGACTGCCAGGTCCAGAAGGTAGCAGTCAAGGTTCTGAGATGTGAGTGTTCTCCGGTGGCCACGTGGCCTGCCTTGCAAAGTCACGCTCTGATGATGTCACCCTGTGGGCGTGGCCAGCTGACATCACCGCGTCAGGTGACATCGAGCAGTGCCTGAAGGAGGCGGCCTACATGAAGGACTTCCACCACCCCAACGTCATCCAGCTCATTGGTAAAGCCAGTCTGGTTCCGGTACCGAGCACTAGTAGTGTCACGATACCAGAATTTCAGTAGTCGGTACCAATACCTGTGATATACATTAAAAAAGAGCAGCAGTGGCATGGAGCCTTCAAGTCACACATCTATAAAAACAAGCAAGACGTTGGCTTGTTCGAATCTATAATTGCTCCGGTTGTATCCGCCTCGAATGCAAAATATTTCCACACGCAACTCTTTGAGCGACCTGGCTTCTCAACAAGCCGGCGTGTTGGACTTCCACTCCAACTTGCTGAAGCCATTGTTATGAAAGACCGAAGGTTTTCTGCTTCTTCAGAGCCGCTGACTGCTGCTCCATGCGTATACTGCCCCCATCAGTTTCGGCAAGAATCGACACAGCTCGCCGAGTGAAAAGTTAAATATTCGGTAGTCGGTACCACAAAAAGCAGGTATCGATGTATTTTTTGCGTGTTGGTACCGAAAGTATCGGGCCTTTTGACAACACTACCTTACATCACTTTCTTTTGACGGGCACTGCGTTTGGGCCAACAGGAGTGAGTTTGCAGCGGCGTCATGCTCAGCGTTTGCCCGTCCCAATGATGGTCTTGCCCTTCATGAAGCACGGAGACCTGCACACATTCCTGCTCCTGTCCAGGCTCGGTGACCAGCCCTTTGTACGTGTCCCCAGCCAGCCCACCCTCATGGGCCGCTAGCTCCATGCTTTCGCACTCACCTTCCACTTTGCTTTACTGACGTCCTCACCGCATCACAACTTGAGTTGCGGCTCGCAACTTGTCATCACAGCTCATTGTGAGATGGGCTGGGCTTCACTGCGCCCGCCGCCTTTCCTCGTGCGCGTGACTGCCGCTTGTGCTCGCTTGCCATGTCTTTCCCGTCAGGACTTGTCGGCGCACGTGCTGGTTCAGTTCATGTTGGACGTGGCGAGGGGGATGGAATACCTGAGCGGTCACAATATCATCCACAGAGATCTGGCGGCCCGCAACTGCATGTCAGTCCTCCTCTGCGCTATTGCCTTTGGTTTTCACGCACCTCGGTCACACAATACGTCCACAGCCGTTAGATGATTGTGGTGACGTCCTTCTGCTCTGCATCAGGCTGGATGAGAACATGGTTGTGTGCGTCGCAGACTTTGGTCTCTCCAAGAAGATCTACTCAGGAGACTATTACCGGCAGGGATCCGTCTCCAAGCTCCCCGTCAAGTGGATCGCGTTGGAAAGCTTGGCCGACAACGTCTACACCACGCAGAGCGACGTGGTACTGCTACGTTTTATTTTTAGCCCCACAGCAATCGGTATCGTCAACTCAATGAAATAGTCATTATAGTGGTCGGGATGAAGGCAAACATGATGTCATCGATTCTTGTCTCACGGAGGCTATCGGAGGTGATTTAAACCTGTTTGTGTGTGTCACAGTGGGCCTTTGGCGTCACCATGTGGGAAGTGATGACCCGCGGCCAGACGCCGTATCCTGGCGTGGAGAACTCTGAGATCTACGAGTACCTGATACGAGGAGAGCGCCTCAAGAAACCTGCCGAGTGCAGACAAGACATGTGAGTCTGGGATGTATGCGACACCTCAGTTATGGTGTCATGTCAGCAAGGATTATGTCATGTGCCAGCTCAAGCCAATGCCACGTCAGTGACTGTCACATGATATAACATCACATGATTTGACCTGACATGTGATCTCGGCTATAACGTCATAATGATTATCAAGTTTCTGTGATGACATCGTAACAATGTCATTTTGACGTCTTGCTGTCTTGTGACCTTTCAGGCTCGCCATGACGTAACATTGTCATACCCGCTCAGTGATGTCATGAGATTGTAGTTAGTGTCATAACCACTGCAGTCTGTGTTATCATGATGTCATGTGACCTACCAGTTCTAGTCGTGTGGCTCAGTTTTGATTAGCTCAATGTCATGCGATTCATGCATCTTGCACCAATTTCATGACCTCTCAGTTACGACGTGATGCACAGCTGTTGGAGTCCAGTCCCCAAATGTCGGCCAACGTTCCAACGTCTGGTGGTATTGCTGGAGGAGCTGCGGCTTAGTTTTTCACCCGGCGTCCCGTGCAAGGAGTCCTTACATTACGTCAACGTGAAGGGAGAAGGCCAAGAGGGCAGGGGGGCCAGCGGGGCAGACGGCGCACGAGAGGGTGACGGCTTGAGCGTCCCCTGGAAGCGGGACGCTGAGGACGAGGAGCAGGACTGGCTGATGGTGGCGTCCGGGGCCGCGCTGGCTATCGGAGGCAGCGCAGACTACAGGTACATTGTGGACCCCTGTGGAGGGGGGCAGGGGCCAGGCGTGGACAATCTGGAAGAGGACGACGACGCTGTTGTTCACGTGTGAACTGACCGAATGGGACTCGAGACACCTAGTGAACACTTGAGTTTTGCACACTTTCTTTGGCACTTTTTAACTTGCTTGTTAATTTGAATGAATGAGACTCATTAAAAACTTTCATTTCTAACAGCTTCATATGCAGGGTTACTGACATCAAACACAACAAAACCAGGTCTCTGGAACCTCTGGTGAGGTCATGAAAGTGGTTAGCATCAACAAGATGGCACTGAGGCTGTTGTTGTGCACCCTCACTTTGTGTGAGCCAGACAACCATTTTTGATTGCAAACTGTTAATAGAAAAAAACAAAACGGCAATTATCCATCCATCCATCATGTGAACCGCTTACGGGCGTCCTGGAGCGGTTCACATGAGCGGTACCCCGCCTACTTCCCCAAGTGTACACCCAGCCAAAAATTCTTGTTGCATTTCTTGATTCATCTGATGTGAGCCAGCATGCTACTTGATGCTTCCTAAACATGGTTATGACGTTAAGACCTAATATGTAAGCTACTGATGCCAATCTGACCACAGTGCTAAGCTCGTCGTTGACGTCAAGTGAGGCCAGCGGTGGCTAAACGAGGCTGCGTTTGTCGCCACTTTTAAAGAACCCCCTCTCCCCGCGGACGTGCTAGCTTTCCAACTTTTAGCTCTCGGAGAGGTTTTTAATATAGCTACAATCTAAAGGCCGTCTTAATTGACAAGATTTTCTTTTCTGTTTGCTTTGATTGTGTGTACTAGTTGACAGTCTACTTCTCTCATGCGCTGATTTGCAGAAATGTTTATAGACGACAAAATAGTTTGCTGCTGTGCACATTGGTGCTGTGCACCATGCACTCACTCGTTCCATTGGGCAATTTGCGGACCCAGATGAGATGATGCGACATCAACGGAACTGCCATTTTGTTGTTAGCGCTAGTCCTCTGACAGTTACAGAGCAGCTTGCGGGGGAAATGGCAGTTGAGGAGAAAACCTGCTTCGTACTATGAAAGCCCACTTCCTACTAGTCAGGAGGAGGATCACACAAAGGTATCCATGAGCAAGCAAGGACACAAGCACCAGTTAACTTTGCGCTAAAAAGTACGGATTAACATTGGACCAAAATAACTAGTTCAGGAAATTGATCGATGGGATCTGCTATTGGCCAGTGTTTGGCGAGGGGATTATGGAGATTAAATTATTTAGGGTGACCAGATTTTTTCTTTTTTTTAGGGGGGTGGGGTCATTTTATCTGGTTATTTTTTTGGGGGTCATTTGTGTCGTATGTTATGACACAAATGACATGGTGTCTGTATAGCAATTGCATTTATTGGCTCGAATAACACAAAACATATATACAATAACAAAAACATATTGACACACAAAACAACATACATACAATAACATATTTACACAAACAAAAACATGTGTACGCTGACATTTTTTAGTTTTATAGTGGTACACTAAGTAAAAAAAGACAAAAGAAATACAGCCATTGATGCAACATTTGAAGAAAAAAAAAAAGGGCTCCTCTTCAGTCCTCCTCTTGCTGGGGGCGTTGGCACCATTATTTGCCACAGACACGTAAGTGCCTGTCTTGCATGTCAAGCATGTTTTTTTTTTTTTTTACTCTGACGATAAGTTGGACAGCGCCACCTATGCTTATGCCCTAAGACTCCTTTGTACTACTATAAACCAGTTAAGTTGTACCACCTCAATTCTGTTCGCTAGAAGTACTGAGTTTGTCTTCATAAGGATCACAACCCTGGCGAAAGCACGGGAATTTTTTTATTCAACCCCTCCGTGAACGTGCATTTTTGTTTAGGCATCGCTTGTAAACACTTGGTGTAGACTGGCCAGCCCACCCTACTTCGCAGCAAAGTGACTAGATTTGAGTTGGAGGGCGTGACTTATTTGCGAACGATACAGAAAAACCTAGAATTGAGTGAAATGGAACGGAGTGGCAATTCTATTGACAATGTACTGTACATGTATTATGTTTGAGGCAGTCCAACAAAATCCCGGACGATTTTGAAATTCCCCTCGGACATTTTTTTAGGTCTTAAAAGTAGGACATGTCCGGGAAAAAGAGGACGTCTGGTCACCCTAAATTACTTCAGCCTAAAACTAACACGCATGATTCAGATGACCCTCTGCATAGATAACAATACATACAGCCTTTACTGCCCCGTTGAAGTGGCAGTCCTGCGATGGTATCTTAGTTAAAATCCCAATTATAAATTGACAGATAGCTTGCATCATAGCTGCACATCTGATGTTTGTAACAACCCAATCCATGTCAAAATCGATCAAAAATTAAATGAGTTAAAATGAAGAAGCCAAACACTATCTGTTATATATCTATGGCCTCTGCAACTAGCTCCCAAGAAGCATGCAAGATAACCCATCCACCATTTGCCGCAAGGAATATTTATCCCTATTTTGCAATACTAACGTGTGCAATACCCAGTGTACCATTGGCCACAATGCAATGAGAGATTCTGCTTGAGCTAAGACATTGGGGGGGGATTATTCCGTAGTTTTAACAAGACAGCAGAAATGCTTCTGCTTTACATGTTTTTGAATAAATGAGTATCTGGCTTTTTTTTTAACGTTTTGAGCAACACATGATGTGCCAAATAAGTCTTATGCAATTTAGGCCTAGGTGCCCCCAGACGCTGCCACAGGTGGCAAAAGTACTGTGCACTTAATTAAAAGTATAGACACTTGTGTAAAAACAGACTGATAAAAGTGGAGGTACAGGTAGGTTCACCTCCTTTTTGAATCTTTTCTTTGGGTTGTCATCTGCAGAGATTAAAAAAAGCAACAGTAAAACTGGCTGTTAGAAGCAGGGCTGTGGACTCGGTCGGATTTTTGCACCGAGTCCGAGTCCGGCCTCTTGACCACCGAGTCCGGCTGTCCATTTTTTCTGTTAATTCATGTGACTGCTTAGTCTTTATTCAAGGCTAATTTAGATCAAAATCTAAATAATTACAACAGTTTTGTGATGGCTTTGTCTTTATTAAACATATAAACGAATACAATAAACAGATACTTTCAAGTTTCAATTCAACGACTTGAGTTTGTTCTTAGGAACAAAATCGCCTCAACCAAGTCAGCCTTCATCGCGCCGCGCTGATCAGACATGATAAACTTGAGCCCCGAAAACAGGCGCTCTACGCTGACTTGGCTGATTGGCATTCCTGTTAGTGTCCGAGTCGCTGCCTTGAGGCCGGACGGATAACGATCAGCTGTAACAAATGGGCTCTCTTTCATTCGACCAAGTGCCAACATTGCCCCAATTTCTTCATCTATGTCGGTTGGCGAGGTGGCGGCCGACAAACGCCGGCGGCGCTCAATGCTGTCAAGTTCTTTTTCAAACTCATCCTCCTCCGTCGATGTGGAGCCATCAACCTCGGCCGCATTGATCGTAAGCAGGGCTGTGGACAGTATTCCTACGCGCATTCTCAGCAGCATGATGAAAATAAAATTGAACGTATTTTTTTTATTGTCGGACTCGGTCAAAATCAGCACAGAGTCCGGGTCCGGCAAAAAATGACCGAGTCCGACCGAGTCCGAGTCCCCGAGTCCACAGCCCTAGTTAGAAGTATTGATAAATATCTTGATTGAATTCTTTATTTTGAATGTGTGAGAATGACAGTTCAGAATAGTGAAGTGCTCAAATACGATGTACTTTGTTATTTCCCAACACTGTGGCACACGACAGTCAAATGAGACAAGATCCCGCAGCTAATTTGTTATAAAAAGTACAAAACTCAAGTACAGTTGCTCAGAGGCGTAGCCAAGCCGGGGTGAGCCGGGGCGGCGCCCCGGTTAGGACTCCCTGCGCCCCGGTTGAAAAAAATCGAGCTTTTTCGATTCTTCATTTTCATGCCGTTTTTTTCTTTCGGTCTTGCGCGAATGTGCTTGCGTTATTCTATGTGCGCGATGTTATCCATTCACCGTTTGCCTCCTGGACCCGGATGTTGTTTTAGCGATCAGCGAACGGCGTGGGTGATGTTCGATTTTTTTTCCTTTGGGCGTGCGCCCCTACTGGAAAAATTCCTGGCTACGCCTCTGCAGTTGCTGTATATGTTGTGTTACCTCACACCACTGTACTACTCGTAGCATGTGAAAAGACAAGCATGTGTTACCATTTTGTGCACATTAACGACTGCTACACAACTTGGCTGTTGTGTTAGTGGGTGTTGTAGATCTTACTTCAGACAAGTACACACCGTGGTAATTCTACTACACATCATTGTTGGGTTACTACTATAGACCAGTTAAGTTGTACCTCCTCAATTCTGTTCGCTAGAAGTACTGACTTTTTTTTTCTTTTTCACGTGTTGTCATTCATAGCCTATTTTGACATGGCAGGGTATAAAATGCACAGATCCCCGCAGTTCCTAAATACAGCAAGTAAACGTGAAAAATTTCCGATTCATAATTACTCAACTATAGTTACGTTTTGTACGTTAATTACTTCTAACCATTGAAGTACACTAGGACGAAAATAGACTTATAGTTGTATTACTACACGTCGTCGTAGCTGACCGCACGCGTACCGATACACGCGTGGTTGCACTCTCAAATCCGTCGTTATGTTACCGCTTCGTTGCACAAGCTCAAACGAGTCGTCGTTATGTTATACTACACGTCGTAATTGATTTTACTCCAGATCACGCCCCACTCGCGGTCCGTGGTTGCTGTTGAAGCTCGGCCCGCGGTACAAACCCTACCGAATCCGTTTCGGGGCCAACGCGCTGCCGCCGGCTGTCGGACTACAACGGTGACGACGGTCCCGGTGGAACGGCGACGTCTGACCGACGACGAAGGAGAGGCAGGTGGCAGCGGCACGGCATTAAAATGGCGGCCGAGGAGGGTGCGCACTGCGCAGTCACGCGTCGTGACGTAGCAGCACACAGACGGACCGACCGACTGACGGCAGCACGCTGCTAGCGGTAGGAACAACTAACCAAGCAAGAAAGAAAGCTGTCGAAGAGACGCGAACAGAGCGGAAAGGGTCGTTAAGTGGATTGAGGTCACGGTGTCCGCGCGGTAGAAGCTCTTAACCGTGTGGAAGGTAATCAGAGTGACGTCATGAAACGCATGGTCGTGTTTGATGGAGATTGTGCTTCAGGCCCAGCTAGCATGCTTCCTACTATCCTAGCTAGCCAGTTAGCCGATTGTATTCCCTTGTTGCATGATGCTTGGATATGAAGTAGGATATGTATTTATGATAACGTTTAAAGCAACGTGCAAATAAATTATTTAAATAGCGGTTTTGTTGTCGAATTAACTTGTTTTGTCTCAAATAATATGTAAATAGCCATCTTTAGTTAAGTCGCCGTCTGATCTCAAAATAAAGCACATTTCAAACTGACTTCTGCATAAAAAACAACAACAAATAGGTAGTTATATTTTACTATAGTCTGTAGCTATGAATGTAAATGTGACAAGATTGACCAAAATAACAGTTTTTAAAACGCTGAGTCTTGTTGGAATCATACTCTGAAGATTTGGAATATCTGATGATGGGTTCCGGAAAAATTGCGTTTTTCCTGTGGGAGAACAAAATAGCCTTTTTGGAGATTATTTGTGGCAACACAACAGTAGTAGAGAAAATTATCTACTCGTTACGTGTTGTCGAACAATCTTCTAGCTCGTCCAGTTGATATTTGGTCTCTAAATGGAAGAACAGTCTTGTTGGCGTAATGTAACGTGTTCACAATGAATTGTACGCATGCAAATTCGTTGCCAGGTTAGTGTTACAGCATTTGATGTATGCTATGATGTCATTATTATCACGCTTGGTAAAGTACTTGTTTCACCCCTCCCCCCCAGGATGTTCTTGTGCCCTCTGGTAAGACATAGAAAATGCTAAAGACGTGTGGAATGCGCCCATGGCCTCTAAGGCACAACAGAAAGTGATGGTGTTTGATGACGGCAGGTCGGCCAGCCCTGCATTTGCGCCTGATGCTGATTATCTACCTCAGCACTTTGCTCAGGCAGGCCGAGGCTCAAATGGATGTTACAAAGAGGCCACCCTGACGGGTGAAGCCGACGCGCAGTCAGGAACATCCTGCAGTAGACGCGCTGCCACCAAACTGTCTAGAGGGGATTTGCTTCCAGCTGAGAGCACTTGCAGAGGCATCCAAGTGACTTTGGACAACAACAACATGTGGAACGAGTTCTTCAGGTGTAAAACTGAAATGATTCTGACGAAGCAAGGCAGCAGGATGTTTCCATATTGCCGGTTTCGCATCTCTGGACTGCAGCCGTCCAAGAAGTATGTTTTGATGATGGATGTTCAGCTGGTAGACCAGAATCGTTACACCTGGACCGGCACCAGCTGGCAAGCGGCCGGGAAGGCGGAACGACACGTGACAAATCTTCTGTTTGCCCATCCCGAATCACCTGCCGCCGGTCAGCTCTGGATGCAGAATCCGGTTTCGTTTTACAAACTGAAGCTGACAAGCAACGCGGCCGACCAGCAAGGCAACGTCCTAGTGCACCCGATGCATCGCTACATTCCGCGTTTGCATGTGGTCCAGACAGAGAAAGCTCCTGAAGACATTAAGCTGAATGCCTCAAACGTTGCCACGTTCACATTTCAACAGACTGAGTTCATGGCTGTCACCATGTACCACAACTGCCAATTTGCTCAACTCAAAGTCGATTACAACCCGTTTGCTAAGGGACTCAGGGAGGACGGTGTCGGTTCGCTCGGCCCGAAGATGAAATCCAACCAAGGTGAAGCTTCAGTATCCGGTCGGCAGCAACCGCTCAAGAAAAGCTTGAAGTCTTTGCTTGCAAATCACAAAGCTCGAAGCTTTACGAACACTACAAACTGTGTCCAAGAAGTATCCTTGGGACCTGCACCCCAAGTTGTGAAGAACACTACCTGGTAAGCGCTTCTTCTTTTAAAGATGCTTTTATTCTTTACTGCAACATCACATTGTTTCCTACTCTGAGCTTGAGTTGTGCTTCAAGAAGTCCTCCATGTTGCTGAGTGTTTTGGGGAAGTGACCCATTCTGTAAATGAGAACGTATGTCTTGGTGCTTGCCTGATCTGCTCTGTGCTTAGTCGTAGATAAAATGAATCCTTCTCAAGATGCCGTTTGAACGAGCTGTCTTGGTTCTGACACCATGGTCTTTAGACTTGATTGACAAGCACCAGTGATTGTTTGTTGTCTCCTTACACCCACCTTGTGAGTTGTAAATGAATGACATGCTACTGTTGTTTCCTTTAGCAACAACTCACGACCAGCAGATCAATTAAGTGGGGACCTCGGCCGAGAGGCGCACATTTCCTTAACGAGATGCAGCGTGGGCTCCTCAAAGGGACTTGAGCAAAGCAACGCTATTACAACTGCAGGAAACGCCACAAGCCAAGACATTGATAAAGCCAATAAGCAGTCGACAGAGTCCTCAAGTGAAGCTCCACCGCAAACAAAGGGCCAAGGACTGGTTGTTTCTGAGCCTGAATGTCAGGCCAAGGTCCAACGGCCTCTTCCTCTGCCGGCCTTGGCGCTGTTCTTGAAAAAGCATTCCACTAAGACCAAGGCCGTCAAGAGCAAGTTGGAATCTTCCTCGACCCAAGTTCCTGCAGAGGTCCAAAGCGGAACAAGCACCGCTTCTGCTAATCAGAATCCAAACACAACATCTCACGTGAAACCTGACAACCAGGGTTCTACCCCAAGCGGATCAGACAAGTTGAGTCTGGGAGAAGAACCTTCTCAAGCGCTCTGCAGTCTGGCTTCTCCGGAAGCAAAACGATTAAGAACTTGCCCTAATGTCCTGGTGCGTTCAGCTTGTGAGCCAGCAAAAGCAGAGTTTGCCAAGGTTGAAGAGCCACTTGGAAACCACAAGACTTTGCTTTGTTCATCTCGTCCTACCTCCTCTTTGTCTCCACTGTTGAACCGTGATACTCCCGACATGCCAAGCACCCCGCCGCCCTCAGTGTCCAAGTCTGCTCATTTTCTTGCTGGCTCACCGTGTTCAGCTTTTGGCTTTGAGCTGTTGTCCCCCGTGAGTTCGCCAGAGCCACTGCCTTCTCTCCCTGCTACCTTTACGTTGGAGCTGGACTCTGGCTCTTCCAAGGCTCCTGAGGCTTCACTGCCAAGCAAAGACTGTGACCCGTCTGTCTTTAAGTGGCATACGGTGTTACCTCCTCCTGAACCCTACGTGGAGCCCTCTTTTGAAGTGTTCCAGCCGACGGCTCAGAGACTTTCACTGGAGTCCTCCTTGTTGCCTTCCCAAAGTGCAGCCAATGAGCCATCCCCGTCTGGTGTCCCGGTCCAGCCCGATCCCCCAGCTGTCCATTCTCTTTCTTTTCAAGAGAGTGAGCAGCCGCTGCCTTTCCCAGGGGAACTGTCTCCCCTTGCACTTCCGCTCACTCTCTCGCCAACGTTTTCCTCCTTGGATGGCGACGCGTTGTCCCCTACGCCTTCTATCGCCGATCTCGTGCAGTTTTTCTCGACAGAAGAGCACCTCGCAATAGGTGTGGAGTTTCCCAACGCGGATTCGCTTCTACCTCCCTGTCCGGCTGATGTCTCGGGAGAAGCCAACACCCCGGCTCCTCCTGAGCATGTCCTGACGATGGCGTCCCCCAAACAACTGAAGAGCAAAAAGAAGACTCGACGGCGAAAAGCCGCCATGTCCGATTTGGACCTGAAGACGGACGACTCCGCCTACGTGACCATGAAGCCTAACCTGGAAGAAGTTGAGGAGCAGCTCTTTATCTCCTTCACGTCCAAGGTAGCCAACTCGCACATTCACACGGCCATATTGTGTTTGTCACCATCTTCCTCATCAAGATAATGTCAAATTGAGCACCGTAAGTAAAGATCTTATGAGCGCCAAAGTTTCGATGTGCACCAGAGCCAATCTCCAGTTGATGGAATTCACGGCTTTTAACCAAAGCGCTCATTTGAAATGAGTCAGCAGTTGCACGTGTAGAGGCCATCAGAATGCACTTGCTCTAACTTTTACCTCATTTGTCCATTTCAAATTCTTGTGAAATGACCATTGTCCTTTGTTTAGAAATTGCATTTTGCAAAATGTTGTCAATTTCTACGATCCCAGATATAGCAAAACATGAACATCAGTATAAAGCTGTTGATTTCCCCTTTTTTTTTTATAGTTTTGACATCATTATGAACTTAAATTAGGCTGCAAATTTGCAAAATATTCCGTAAACAATACCCAAGAAGTGTAGCGTAGCAACAATTTGTTGCCACTGTTATGTTAGAGGTCATGACTCCAAAATGCTGGCTTGCAAGTCAGTATTAGATCATCTCTGTGATTTTGGTCCCTGGACAGGTTCCTGGTGTCGTCACTCCAAAGAAAAACAATGCTTTTATGTTTTAGGAGGCTCTCAAACTTCATATTGCCGAGAGTGACGAGCAAGAAGCAAACAGCCGGCTTGTGCCGTCGCTGCCGGACGTTGGCCTGCTGCGAGCAATGGAATATCGCTCCCGTGGTAATCGTTCATCTGAACAGCCTCAACCTTTCTTCTTTGTGCTTAGCGCGCCGCTTCCCGTTTTGACTCTATCAACAGACGAGACGATCGCTTTCTATGAGGAAGCTCTTGTCAAAGACCTCAAGATGATGAAGCACCAGCAGATCATCCACCCAGTGCTGCAAGAGGGTCGGAATCATCAGTTTCCTCTCTCCTGAAATTTGTTTGCCAATCAGCAGAATTGCAGGACACCTTCCAAACTTACTATCATCTCATAAAAAAAGAAAAAAAAATGGGCTTGCTAAAATCTTTTTTTTTTTCCCCATCTCAGTCGTCATGGTCATGTGTTGTGTTTTCCTCTTCACCAAAGTCTGTAGCAGTTTTGCCGTCAGGCTAACTAACGTTCATGTTATGTCATTTGGTCAGTTGGACTGAAGATGAACCTGCTGGACGCCAGCCTCTCCATTGACCTGCAGTACTTGGGTGTGCGTCTCCCCATACCACCCCCGGGAGCCAGCGTGGAGCCTCTAAGCCAGGCACTGCCGCCGTTGCAGGGTGAGTCACAGAGTTTAAGGTTGGACTCGTCAACATTAGCCATGAGCGTCAGGCTGTTTGTCACCATGACAACCGTCGCCTTTGTCGATGCTCAGTGTACATTCATTCGTCTTTCTGTATTTTTCTAGGCGCTTCTGGATCGTTTGTGTCCAGGACCGGAAAGACAACAGATGTGACGCAAATTAAAGGTTGGAGGGAAAAGTTCAGTCCTTCGGAATCCTCGGAGACTCCGTCGCCTTCCAAGGCCGAAGGTGACCCATATACTCTCGATAACATGTGCGCTGTCTTGTGTGAGACTCTCGAATGTCGCCTTTCATGAAGCTTTGCTCTTAGCAGTGTCGGTCAGCTCAGAGCAGAACCGCAAGAACTTGTCGGCGTTCTGCAGTGACATGCTGGACCAATACCTGGAGAGCGAGGCCAAGCTGATCGACCAGCGCGTGGCCAGCTTCTCTCAGCCACCACCAGATTCGCTGCCCGTCTACGAGCTTCCCACCAGCAGCAGCAGCTATGTGCGCACGCTCGGCAGCATCCTCAAGAAGCAAAGCGCCGCCCCGCCCAGCTTCGACCTCATCACTGGGTTCATCCCACCCTCCAAGAGAGCCAAAGCCCCCCACCTGCAGCTTAAGACCTCTAGGAAAGCTGAAAGGAAGCCCAAGAGTTCCAAACCCCTTTTGACAGACTGCCCCCAGGCCCCAGCTCCCCTCGTGGAGGAGTCTCCAAAACCAAAGGAAACTCCGCCCATAGTCTGCCCTGCGCCAAACATGCTGGTCTCTCCCCCCGCCCAGTCCCCTCCTTTTGAGAGGAGGAAGAGGCTCAAACGTAAGCCGGCCCCGCAGCAGTCTGGCGCAGACCATTCAAGTTCCCTCCAACCGCCGCTGACCCGAGGCTTGCTGAGGCAGAAAGACCTGGAGGACGGCGCTGCCTGGGCGGGGCATCCTCGCACCTTTGTCACGGAGGAGAGGGCCTCCATATCGCTGACGTCGCTTTTCACCTTAAAGGTAGTTGATTTGTTCCCATGTCAGCGCTTGATATGTTTTGCACACACTCCGTGTGATTCCCGGCAGGGTTTTGTGAGCGAGAATCCCACCGCCCCTATCCAGCTGGCACCCCGGCCCGATCCAGCGTGCCTCAACGACTTCTGCCGCCTGGGCTGCATCTGCTCCAGCCTGGCCCGCACGGCCCGGCTCAGCCACTGCGGCCGGCCGCAGTGCATGCTGGGCTGTAGCTGCCTCAAGCAGAAGGTGGTTCTGCTCAAGAACCTGGACGGCTCCGACTCCAGCCCATCGGGCTGCAGCGCCACCAAAAGGAAGAAGAGGAAGAGGATGAAGATGGCCTACAGTAAGTCCGTGTAGCTCTGGATTGCTCATGCTGTGCACTCCCGGTTCAGCAAAAAACATTCAAGTGTGCACACACAAGACAAGCGAGTTCATGATGGACTTTTGACTCAATTTCTACCCAAGCTGGTCTCAATCAGGCCAACGCGCCACGTCGTACTTAAAGTCGACAACGACGGATGGCCGCCATCTTGCTTCCCCGAATCTGTCGGATGAACTTGACAGTAGAAAAGAAACCAGAAAATGTCTGTTGAAAATATGGAAAATGTCAAAAGACATCTGCAAGATGGATTTGAACTTGCAGGCGTCGTTTTTTTTCTTTCCCTTCAGTACTCAAGGAAGCTGACAGCGTCTCTCAGCCCGCTGAGCGCATCCGGACGCTATGGAAGAGGGACGACGGCGACGCCCACCCAGAGGTGATGCATGTCCCCGAAGCTGTCTTGCTTTCCAAGGTGCTCCTCCATCTTATTTCATTCAGCCAAAAATGAACCTCGAAATTAACAAATGATCCGCGTGATCCAAAAGGCAACACAGGGCACCGGCAGCTGTGCCCGAGTGAGAAGATTTGTGGGAAAGTGTGGAACAACGCAGCAGGTAAGTGCTGACTGACTCAATGGAGAATTTCAGCCAGCAACCCTCCACTGACTACGCCTCCATCATCCAGCCATTCAGGAAGCCCAAACGGCGCAAGATGAAATGTGGCAAAAAACCCGTAACATTGCATCCAGGTAAGTTCCTCCTGTTTTTGTGTGATCCCATTTGGAAGTGAATAAGAAAGAGGAGGGGGGGCTGATGGTGTGAGCGTCACGGCCGTCTTGCCAGCTGAGCCGCCAAACCTTGCGGAGGAGTCGAGAGCGTCCAGACGTCTGACCATCCTCACCGAGGGTCGCTGGACGTGTGACGAGGACCGCGACCACGTGCTGAAGATGCTGTGCGAGGCCATGGCCCAGGACCTACTGAAAAAGCCCTTTTGGGCCCGCACGTACCAGATCAGCCCCATCAGCCAGACGGTGGAGGACAGCGGCACCATCCACTACAAAGTTCTCATCAGCAAACAAGATGGCGCTCAGAAGGTTAGTGCGCTTGACAGAGTATGTTGTTCAGCTCCAGTCAAGATAAGTCCAAACAAAGTACAATCTTTTCTAAAGGTCAATGACCTCCACCTTTGCTGTCAAAAACCTTTGTGGTGCCTCATCAAACCCGGCAGGCGCAGGAGGTGGAGCCCATGGAGGCCTGGCAACGTGAGGTCACCGAGGAGGATTTTACAGAGGACTCTCCTCAGGAGCCCGACCAAAGCGACACAGAAGAAGATTCGGCGGAGCGAGCTTGGAGCGAGTGGGAGGACAGGAGCCAGATGGGCTTGGCTCTGCCCTTCTTCAACGGCGTCTCAGCCGCCGGCTTCCTGTCGGCCAGCAAGAAGCGAGCGGGTGGCACCGACCCCATCCAGGTGAGCCGTGATGATGTTGACGCTTTTAGAGCTTTTTAGAGCGCTTTCGAAGGCGACTGAGTGATGGATTGGATCGGCTGGCTTGTGTCTGCATGCAGGTGAATGGGAAAAAGTATCCTCTGGCCAAGATCCAATTAGGCGAGATGGGGGCGCTCCACCCCGCCAACCGTCTGGCGGCGTATCTGACCGGCCGTGTGGCGGCCGCCAAGAAGCAGACCATTATTCCAACCTTACTCGAGCCCCAGCGGATGTCTTCTCACCGCCATGGGCTGACGTACCCAACCGCCATGTCAACCGCTGTCTCCATGTCAACCGCTGTCTCCACGTCAACCGCTGTCTCCACGTCAACCGCTGTCTCCACGGCAACCGCTGCGTCCACGGCACTCGTTACTACTACAGCCCTGACCACCACGTCACCCGCCGTCTCCACGGGTAATGCCGTCTCCACGGGTAATGCCGTCTCCACGGGTAATGCCGTCTCCACGGAAACCACCGCGTCCATCGCACTCGTCGCTGCCACAACTGCCTTCAGTGTAGCTGCCATCTCCCCGGGAACTGCCGCTTTTTCGTCAACTGCCGTCTCCACGGCAATCGCCCCCCTCACATCACCTGTTACTACCGCATTTGCCGTCACCACAGCAACCTTGACCTCAACATCAACCGCCACCGCTACGCCTGCTGCCGCTGTCACTTACTACTTGGTGCCACCTCCACCATCAGGTGAGCTTAAAGTGAACTCAACATAACTGGTTTTCCGGTGTCGTGTAACAATTTCCATTCATGTCCTGACTGAGCGAGCTAATTATTCCTCACAAAAGCAGATTGCGCGTGTTTGCTAATCATTCCTCACAAAAAGCAGATTGCACGTGTTTGGAAACAGCACACACATGACTTTTGGTGGTCTTGAATGGTTCCGCTCGCAGGTCCCCGCATGCCGACGGCCCACCCGGCCGTGCCCTCCTCCTCGACAGTCCGGATGATTCTGCGGCAGGTGCAGAGTCCGACGGGCGTTCGCTACTACCGCAGACCGGATGGCAAACTGGTCCAGCTGATCCCAGTCAGCCAGCTGAGAGCGGCCACCCCCTGCAAGACAGGCGAGTCCCCAAAAGGAAAACCCCTGTCCAGTGTCCCAATGCTCGGTGTCGCCACATTTAATTTTCTGCATGATTGAAAGGCACATCAGAGCTCAGACTCTCACCCATAGTCCGCATTCGCTATTTGTTTTGACGCTTGTGAGCGAGTTCCGAATCAAAAAATATGATTGTAAAGGGCGTGCACTTCTCGAGTGCTTCATCGTCATCGCAAATGGTCTGGCGCCATATGAAAAATGAGAAGGAGAATTGCATGCAAAGATCCTTGTTTACAAATCGTGATGAAAGCTGCTCTTGTTGTCCTCAGGTTCCACCCGCGCCTCTGGAACTTCTTCTCTCATGGCTCCTGCGAGCGGCACGGCTGGTGGCCCAGTGCCGCCGAGCGCAAACGCCGGCATCTCGGGCCTCAAGTCGTTCACGGTCAACCGCGTCTCCTTCCCGCTCCTCCTCGATTCCGCGTCCTCGAGTCAGAAGAGCAGCACCGACAGAATCATTCCCGCCACCTCCACAAAGAATCCTGTTACCGCCGAGGCGGCCGCCCCTGACCTCGTCAGTTCGGAAGTCCGCAGCGTGCCAGCCGAGACAGCACCCACGGCTCTCCTGAATAACCCGGATGTGGCAGAGTCAAAAGTTTCAGGCGCAGAGGCTCCTTCATTCAGCTCGCCGGAGCCAGCCAGGGATGTGGCGGACCTGGACGTGGTCTGCATTGTGGATGACGAGAACAACGTCCGAGATCGCGAGGGCCGTGTTATCAACCTGGTGGACTCGTCCAGCGACCGGACGGATCACTCATCCGACTCCACGGATGAGTCGACCGACTGCGAAGGACTCCGCTCCGCTGACAGCGTAAGAAAGCTTGTTTGTGGCATTTCAGGACATCCTCCACCTCAGCCTTCCATGTGACGTCCTTGTGCAGAAACTTGCCCACAACGTTTCGGAGCGGCTGCGGCGGCACAGGATGTCGCGCATGTTCAGCGAGTTAAGAAATGAACTCCAGCTAAAGGGCAACGTGTCCGCCGCCACCACCTTGCATGAGGTGAGTGTGTGACGTTTTTGTCCGCTGTGGGTCCGGCCCTACTTTTGCCGCTGGTCTTTGTTTGCAGGCCGTTCAGGTGATTAAGAAGCTCCGGGCTACCGAAAAGCGTCTGAGACGGGAGAAGATGGCGCTGACCCGACGGAGGGAGCGCTTGATGGCCAGCCTCCTTCCGCGTGAGTTTCCACCTCTTTTGAAATGGCCCCTCATCAAGTCGATGACGCAAGATGCACCCTAGAGAGGAGCATGCCCACAAAGCAGCTTGACAATAAAACTGTGCTTGTCAATCACAGGTGACGGCGGCCGTGACTGCTTCAAGTCGTCGAGGCCAGACAGCCTGGAAGACGACACCAGCGGGACCAGTTCTGCCAACAAAACAAACTGGTGAGGAGGAGTGTTGGCCTCACAACTCCATTAGATTTTCATTTTCAGTCCATGTTGTGGCGACCGCAAAGAGATGCCGTTTGCTTGATTTGAGCCTCAGCATATGATTCGGAAGCGCGCCGCTATGCCTCAAATGCTTTGCCAATGTGTCAAACGAACAAGGAATGAGAAAAAACTGAAAGCAACACGATGTGATGTTGAAGCAGCTGTAATGTGTGTGTCGATCTGGAGCAAGCCCAAGACCGGCTCCGCGGAGGAGAGAGTTGACTTTACGTCTGTCTGATCACGGGGCTGATGATGTCACCACGTGCAGTGACTTGAAAACCAGTGCGTGTGCTTAACCCCAAACAGCAATGCCGGCATCGTTCGGCCCTCGTCTTCCCCCGAGCCCCGTCCCACGTCCCCGCTCTCGTCTGTGACGACCGACCCCGCCGTTGCTATGGCACCCGCTGCCTCCGAGCTCCACTCAGCAGCCTCTTTGGGTGACGGGGACGTCGTATTTGATTCATCCGCTCAGAAGCTTCCACGGGAACGAGCGCCACCCGACCTCGCCTTAGTCGCCCCACCCCCTCCTTCGCCTAAAGCCGCAGCTGTCAATCAGCCAAAGGTGGCCCCACCCGCCACCTCCCACTCGGAGCTGATGGCGAGGAATCGACCCAGGACGGTGCCCAACATCCTGTCTCGGTGCAAGAGCCTCGCCCCCTCGCCCGGTGTGAGTGGTAAGTAGCTAAGGCGAGTTAGCACCTGAGTCAAAGCGGCACCACAATTCGATTTACACAAGTAGCGAGCCAGAGCACTCGCAAGGAGCCGCTGTATGCCACTGCCCCGCCCACACATTCATACCCGACTCGCATTGCTCGCACAGCAGCCGTCCATCTCTGCCGGACGTTGTCGCAGTTATGGAACTCGCGAACCGCTGTAGGCCACTAGCCCCGCCCACCTGGGAGATTTTTTCAGGCCAGGAGTCAGTTATGTAACCAGTCCACCCTGGCCTTGCCCACACGTGCATGTTCACACCCACACTTAAATGCATGGGCACAAGTAAAACCGATTTGTGCGCGCACACATGCACACACAATTGTATGTTTTTGGCTGATTCAAAACAAATATGCACTCCAATATAAGCATAATAGTCACAACAACACTCACCCTGGATATTTTTAGTCCTGGGCAGTTCCAAGACTCAGCTGTGGAAGGGTTCACCCACCAAATATTTGGAAGCAAAATATGGGAATGGCTTTCTTTGGGTTTTGTTGTGGGTGATACCGGAAATACAAATCAAAATCTCTGGAATGAGGGCGATAATAATCAAAAGGTCTCTCTGAGTCTGACTGTTGGCCTTTCCCTTGAACTGCTTCCTGGACTTGTGACTGTTGGCCTTTCCCTTGAACTGCTCCCTGGACTTGTCTTACCAGTATACTCTGCGTCTACTGAGAGTGTCAGAACAACCAGCATAATAATTATATTATCGACAATAACACATTTAATCAATATCAAAAGAATTATATGTTCAAAAATGTTTTTTGTTTTTTTCAAATGTTTCATGCATAGTCATAGCCTATTCAATCCCATGCAGTGATTCATTCTTTTATCTTTTCTTTACCTTTTATCTTTCTGTTCTTTACCTGTCAGGTGCTCAGAGCTAGTACTGGGCCTACTGTCTGAAGCACCAAAACTGGCAATACAGTAATCCCTCGTTTATCGCGGATAATTGGTTCCAAAAACCACCCGCAATAAGTGAAATCCGCGAAGTACGGTCACCAACAAGAAGTACTGGGCAGGCTAACGAGTTAGCGGAAATATGCTAATTCAAGATTGTGCTAACACGTGAAAACAGACTAATAAATGAATGTAAACGAACATTTGGAGCAATACTACATTGTCCTAAAGGTTAGACATGTTTCATCAATTTAAAAGTTTTATTTTGACTTTTAAATGGTTTTTTTTAATTTGGAAAAAAAATCCGCGATGTAGTGAAGTTGCGATAAACGAAACGCGAAGTAGTGAGGGATCACTGTATTTCCACCTTTGCATCGGTAACAGACATATATTTTAATATTAATTTAGCCAGGGCCAGTTACAAAGTTTAGAAGAATGTGCATGTAAGAAAGAATAACAAATGACTCTTCAACTTACAAAATCAACTAGAACTAAATCTAACAATGAATCAACAGAGGGACAGCCTTATTACATGGCAGCGGCACATATGCACACAGCACATGCAAACTGGGATGCATACGCGGGCACACACAGTTTTTAATGGCACCGTAGGGGGGTGGCTGAATAAATTCGGAACTTTTCTGCAATTGGCTGCGTCCTTCTCCAGCGCCTTTCTTTTTTTGTCCCTCTCCGCACCGACTTTCCTCTTCTTTTTACCACGTTCGAAGTCCATTATCCTCACTTGCACCACTCGCAAGCTACACACATCACAGCAGACGGAACCTGACATACGCAAACACACCCCTTCCTCCACACGCGCTCTGTGTGGTTGATATGGACCGTGGGGGTGGATGTTAATTGATATAAACCAATCGTCTTTCCCTCCTCACATGCTCCTGGCCTGAGTGGCCTAAGTGGCCTGGCCTGTCTCTCTGATAGGCGCGCCGCCACACCGGCAGACTTAAAAAGCAAAACAAAAAAACAGAGTCGCAGGCCAGCAGGCCAATCCGCTTCGGGAATACTCCAGGTTCTCCCTATGGTCAGTCCGGGCGTGCCGCCCACACACCCAACTCGCAGTGCTCGCACGCCGGCCGTCGTCCTCGCTGTCAATCTCTGACGGACGTTGTCACTGTTATGGAGCTCGCGCTCTGGCAATGCCTAGTCCACATGTACTAGCGTGGTCAGACAATAACGCCAGGCCGGCGGAAGTTCGCCGATGCTGGGCCGACCGGCATAAATAGATGTGATGACGTCAACACCTTCCTGCTTTGTTGCCATCCAAGATTCAACGTTTTTCCACTTTAGTGGCAGGTGCACTCGATCAGAAAAAAATATCACTCAGGTGCACGTCCTGGAAAAAACCTTGCTCATTTGTTTCTGACCACCATAATTGCAGGCGACCTCTGCGGCTTGCAGGCCATCGAGCCCTCTGAGCTTTTATCCATGGTGGGGGCTGCGTTGCCAGGGCAACCGTTCCTGACTCTGACCCCACTGCTGATGGATTGCGCCACGCTGCTGTCTTCTTCAGCAGCAACAGGTACGTAAACAGTCCTGGCACCCCACACTTATGGGTTTTTTTCCTTTTAGTAAATAGTTGCCAAAGGGTTCTGAAAGGTCGCGCACTATAACAACCAAATCGCTAAGTTGGTAACTGCGTGTGCTTTTCATCAGCAGAATGGTGCTTTTTTTTGCGTTATCAATTTTAAATGTCTTTGTTTTGAATGAAGGGTTTAAGGCAGGCAGATTTTTTCAGGTCAGGAGTCAGTTATGTAACCAGGCCACCCTGGCCTTGCCCACACGTGCGCCGCCGCACCGGCAGACTTAAAAAAACAAAAAAAACAGACGCAGGCCAATCCTAGGCCGGCCCTTCGGGAATACTCCCGGTTCTCCCGTGGTTTAAGGTAAAAATGTTATTAATCCGATGGCTTCATCAAAGAAATCATAAAAGCTAATTGTTAGTTGCATCCTTAAAGTTGGCACACTAACGTCAAAGTATGTTATGTCCAGTTGAGGACCCGAACAGCTCGTGGCTGCTGGCTCCTGCAACACCACCACAACCACCGGCACCACCAGCTGAGTCGCCGCCCCCCTCATCCTCCGTTGCGACGGCAATGCCACCGGTCAGCCGGGTGGTATCGCCGTCAACCTTGGACCACCAAACTGCCCCCAGGGACGAGACTCCGGGGCTGAATGGCCACACACTGGCCCCTCCCCCACTGCTGCACATGAAGGCGGGTGGTGGGCAGGCGGAGCACCTGCCCCCTGCTGAGGCTCCGGCGTCCTCAGGCAAGGGCATGTCTTGGAGGCCCATGCCCAGGTTGGTCCCGCTGGGGCTGCGGGGGGCGCCGCCTACGTGAGGACATCGCAAGGATCGGATGATTTGCCCGTTGGCCTGGCAACCGCTCACTGGAACCGGTTTTGTTGGTCCTAGTTTTTTTATTTTTATACCTTACAAGTACAGATGTCTGCAACACTAATTTAAATAAAGTCTGACCACATATGTTTCACCCTTTTTACCCTATGCTAACTTTATAAGCTTGTCTCATTCCATTCATGCTTTTCTAGAGTGGTTGAGCTGGAGTCGACCCCAGGTGACTTTGGGGTGCATAAGTAAACAATTGACTGGTCGCCTTACAATTTCAGGGCTTGTAGACAATGAACCAGTCGTAGCGAATAAAGATGAAATTGACTGCTCGATGTCAGTGCACTTCTAGGAAAACAATGCACTGGTCAGTGTCAGGGCATGTATGGAATGGGAACTGGTCCCAGCCAGTTTCGGGCACACTGGTCGTTCGTCCACATCAGGTTACAACCAATGTCCAGGTATGTATCAAAAATGTATATAGTGTTCACCAGCAGAGTGTGCAGACAAACTGGAGTGGTCTCCAGCAATTATTCGGGTATTTGTCGGCAAATGGACCAGTCACCAGTAAATTGACAGAACCATACTGATAAACCTGTTTTTCATATCTTGAAGATTATCGAATTTATTTTCCTAAGTATTCATATCCACGTAATTTGTTCGTGTTCTGTAAGGAGAGTGTAAAACAACTTCCTTCAGAAATTTTACTTTGCAAGTGAAGACCGGAAACACTTGTGCCGCGCGGTAACTTGACGTGGCGCTGCGTCAGCTTTCGAGTCACCGCGGGACCTTTCTCTTCTTCTCTGCGATGCGGAACCTCAGCCGGCGACCCGCACCGGTCCAGACTCACGAAGAAACCTGGGGGGAGGCTTCGGTTCTGCTCTGCTGAGCAAGGTCGGGCTCGCAGCCGCCATGCCGCGTGGAGCTAGCCGCTAGCAGCGAAGCTATGAGCGGCGACGGCGGAGGCGCCATCAGCCGCCGGATCAAGAATCTGCTCAGATCCCCGTCAATCAAACTTCGGGGGCGGGGACGAGTCTCACGTCATCAGTTGGGCGACAAGGTGCGTGCCGAGAAAGCGACACTTTTCCTGACAGTTATTAGCGTTGAGCACCTTACAGCATCTTGTTTCCTGTACATTGAAAACAAGTGCTTTATGTCGGGTCATATTTTCACATCGTGGTGACCTGCCTGTCTTGCAAGTTCAATTAATTCCGTGACTATTTATTTTCTTTGTGCGCATAGCGGCATACGCCACATGGTCATGTGTCTTGAAAATTGACTTCTGATTTGTGGTAATTTACCACATGGGCGTTCAGATATGGTCACGTGACATGTCAGTGGAATTAGGTGACTTGTAATGTGAAAGTCAAACATTAAAAATTAGACACTTGGTCATATGACATGTCGTTTGACACTGGATCACTCAACATGTGGTAATTTGTCACTGGTTATTTGGCTCGTGGTCACGTGACTTGTAGTCGTTTAGCACATGGTCATTTAGCGAGCACCCATCTTGTTTTTTGTGCATTTCAAAGCAGATGATAACATGCTAGTATATGCTAACTGTCGACAGTTGTAAATGTCGACAAACATTTGCGTGTCAAAGCCCCTGCAGATGATTGCGCTACATTGACGCTCCTGACTTGCCTGTCAAGTTCTTCAAGTCGAAAGTAACCCTAACTCCTAACACCCCTCCCCCCAAAAAAAAATTGCGCCGCAATTTAGCGCCCCCCCCCTCAGCTGCACACCGGGTGCCCATGTTTGCTAAGAAGTTGTGCACAGAAACAAGGGGAAATGCCAGGGAAGGTGGTGCGCAGGGGAGAATTCACCTGTGAGGATATGTGGTCATGAAAAGGGGGGGGGGGGGGGGGGTCCACTGTATAGTGCAACATTATTAGTGGGCTAAAGTCAATCACACCTCAATTTTATATTTTATTTTATAATTTTAATATTATAAATACAGGCCTAATTATTCCTGCACATTTTCTGAATTGTGTCAAATGGGTGATTCAAGATTCAAGAGTTTTTATTCGCAATGTTTGAGCGTGCCAAACAAGGAATTTGACTCTGGTAAATCACAGCCTCTGTTCAACATTTAGGTGACTAACAACACTCAGAACATGTAAAAATTGGCAAATATTCTCAAACATCCCCTGATCTTAAACTCCCAAGAGGGCAAGGAAAAACTCAAAACTCCAGCTAGGGGAAATGAGAAACCTTGAGAAGAGACCACAGATGGGAGGGTCCCTCTTCCAGGATGACCAGGCTGCAATGGATGCAGAGAGGACACAGTACAAACAGTGTAGACAATTCAAAAAAGGTGTGGAGAGCAGGATGTTATTGTACAGTAATGACTCTAAGAGTGGTGTGAGTTCATCAGAGCAACAGCCTGGGGGAAGAAGCTGTCTCTGTGTCTGCTGGTTTTGGCGTACAGAGCTCTATAACGCCGTCCGGAGGGGAGTAGTTCAAACAGACTGCAACCTGGGTGAGAAGTTATATATGTGTTTGGTACTCCAGCTGCACTGCAGCTCAGAGGAAAAAGCTCCAAGGGGTCATCAACACAGCACAGAAGATCGTTGGCTGCCCTCTCCCCACACTGGAAGACCTACACAGAACCCGCTGTCTCAAAAAAACATAGAACATTCTGAAGAACACTTCCCACCCTGGCCACTCCCTTTTCGAACTGTTGCCATCAGGCAGACGCTACAGATCAATTAGGTCAGGGGTGTCAAACTCATTTTTTTCGCAGGCCGCATTTTAGTCATAGCTTCTTTCGGAGGGCCATTATGACTGTCAACCCAAATAAATGTATGAGCACCTCATATTATATACAGTAAAAGCTACAAAACAAACTGACAAATAACTCGTTTTCAAATCAGACGAGTAAAAACTGGTCATATTTAAAAAAAATCAAGATATTAAAAGTGAAGACAATTTGCAATTCTAGTAATGACACACGAATTTGATGCACAATTTGTCTTCGCGGGCCGCATCTGGCCCCCGGGCCTTGAGTTTGACACCTGTGAATTAGGTCAAGGTCTAGCAGATTCGCCAACAGTTTTTACCCTACAGCGGTAGTCACATTAAATGCCGCTAAAAAGGGATGATTATGTCTGTGTATGTTCTTCTGTGGGTTTTTAGCTTGTATTTTTTATCTTTTTATTCTATTTATTTTTTATTTTATGCACTGATCGGTTGGCACTTTTTACATTTCGTTGTACATGTACAATGACAATAAAGATCTATTCTATTCTAAGGGTCTGTAGAGATGTTACTTGCACGTTTCCTGGTCCTGGACAGGTACAAGTCTTGGATAGATGGGAGGTTGATTCCAATTATCTTTTCTGCAGTCCTGATTGTCCGTTGCAGTCTGTGCTTGTCTTGTTTGAAGGCCGATCCAAACCAGACAGTGATGGAGGTGCAGAGGACAGACTGGATGATGGCAGTGTAGAAGGTCTTCAGCAGCTCCTGCGGCAGGTTGAACTTCTTGAGCTGTCTCAGGAAGTACAGCCTCTGCTGGGCCTTCTTCCGGACAGAGTCTATGTGGCCGGTCCATTTCAGGTCCCGAGAGATTGTGGTTCCCAGGAATTTGAAGTTGTCTGTGGAGAGAATAGTATTACTGCGGATAGTGAGGGGTGAAAGTGGTGAAGGGTCTCGCCTGAAGTCCACTGTCTTGAGCGGGTTCAGCTCCAGGTGGTTTTGGCTGCACCAGTGGACCAGCCGCTCCACCTCCTGTCTGTACGCAGTCTCATCACCATCCTGGATCAGTCCGATGAGAGTGGTGTCGTCTCCATACCTAAAGCTATAACGTCACCCCCAGGTTACGTGAAATTGGTTTAGTCTCCACTTCACCTCTGAGTGAGTGACAATGTTGCGGGATGAGAAAACTATCCACTGTTGTTCTTGTCAAGTGCCAAATAAAGGAGATGGACAGGAAAAGGTCAACGCCATCATTCTTAATGTTTCAAAATTATTGCTGTTTTCTGCCACTTTTATGTATGGTCAATACACACTGATAACTATAATGTTCAGAATTGTCCCATTCTCTTTGTGCACTTTAAAGAGTTTCCTGTTGTGATTGCAATAGTGAAGCTTGTGCAATTGAGAAATGCAATTTTCACTTTCTCGCGTCGGTCCAATCCCCGGCTGCAGAAGCTGGCTCTTGGGACATGGAATGTCACCTCTGGCTGGAAAGGAGCCCGAGCTGGTGTGTGAGGCAGAAAGGTTCTGACTAGATATAGTCGGACTTGTCTCCACACATTGTTTGGGCTCTGGTACAAGCCCTCTCGAGAGGGCTGGACTCTCTTCCACGCTGAAGTTGCCCACGGTGAGAGGCGTCGAGCAGGTGTGGGCATACTTATTGCCCCCCGGCTGGGCGCCTGCACATTGGAGTTCACCCCGGTGAACGAGAGGGTAGCCTGACTGTTGTTTGTGCCTATGCACCGAACAGCAGCTCAGAGTACCCACCCTTTTTGGGGTCCTTAGAAGAAGTGCTTGAGAGCGCTCCTTCTGGACACTCTATTGTTCTACTGGGTGACTTCAATGCTCACGTGGGCAATGACAGTGAGACCTGGAAGGGCGTGATTGGGAGGAACGGCGCCCCCGATCTGAACCAGAGTGGTATTCTATTGTTGGACTTCTGTGCTTGAAACGGAATGTCAATAATGAACACCATGTTCAAACATAAGGGTGTCCATGTGTGCACTTGGCACCAGGACACCCTAGGCAGTTTGATGATCGACTTTGTAGTTGTGTCATCGGATTTGCGGCCGCGTGTTTTGGACACTTGGGTGAAGAGAGGGGCGGCGCTGTCAACTGATCACCACCTGGTGGCTCCGATGGTGGGGGAAGATGCCGGTCTGACCTGGCAGACCCAAACGCACTGTGAGGGTCTGCTGGGAACGTCTGGCAGAATCCCCTGTCGGGAAGAGCTTCAACTCCCACCTCCAGCAGAGCTTTTCCCACGTCCCGGGGGAGGCGGGGGACATTGAGTCCGAGTGGACCATGTTCCGTGCCTCCATTGTTGAGGCAGCCGACCAGAGCTGTGGCCGTAAGGCCGCCTGTCGTGGCGGCAATCCCCGAACCCGCTGGTGGACAAGGCGGTAAGGGATGCCGTCAAGCTGAAGAAGGAGTCCTATCGGGCCATTTTGGCCTGTGGCACTCCGGAGGCAGCCGACAGGTACCGGATGGCCAAGGTAGCGGCTTCGGCGGTTGCTGAGGCAAAAACCCGGGCGTGGGAGGAGTTTGGCGAGGCCATGGAGAATGACTTTCGGATGGCTTCGAGGAAATTCTGGTCCGCCATCCAGTGTCTCAGAAGGGGGAAGCAGTGAACCGTCAACACTGTTTACAGTGGAGATGGCCTGCTGCTGACCTCGATTCGGGACGTCGTGAGTCGGTGTGGAGAATACTTCAAAGACCTCCTCAATTCCACCGACACGCCTTCCATTGTGGAAGCAGGGCCTGGAGACTCTGAGGTGGACTCTCCAATCTCTGGGGTCGAAGTCACTGAGGCAGTTAAAAAACTCCTCGGGGGCAAGGCCCCAGGGGTGGATGAGATCCGCCCGGAGTTCTTAAAGGCTCTGGATGACACGCCTCTGCAACATTGCGTGGACATCGGGGACGGTGCCTCTGGATTGGCAGACTGGGGTGGTGGTTCCCCTCTTTAAGAAAGGGGACCGGAGCGTGTGTTCCAACTACAGAGAAATCACACTCCTCAGCCTCCCTGGTAAGGTCTATTCAGGGGTGCTGGAGAGGAGGGTCCGTCGGGAGGTCGAACCTCGGATTCAGGAAGAACAGTTTGGTTTTCATCCTGGCCGTGAAACAGTGGACCAGCTCTACACCCTCGGCAGGATCCTCGAGGGGGCATGGGAGTTCGCTCAACCAGTCCACATGTGTTTTGTGGACTTGGAGAAGGCGTTCGACCGTGTCCCTCGGGAAGTTCTGTGGAGGGTGCTTCGGGACCATGGGGTGCCGAGCCAACTGATAAGGGCGGTTCGGTCCCTGTATCATGATGCCAGAGTTTGGTCCGCATTTCCGGCAGTAAGTTGGATTCGTTCCCAGTGAGGGTTGGACTCCGCCAAGGCTGCCCTTTGTCACCGATTCTGTTCATAACTTTTATGGACAACATTTCTAGGCGCAGCCGAGGCGTTGAGGGTGTCCGGTTTGGGGACCTCAGCATTGCGTTTCTGCTTTTTGCAGACGACGTGGTGCTGTTGGCTTCTTCAAGCCTTGATCTCCAGCTCTCACTGGAGCGGTTCGCAGCCGAGTGCGAAGCGGTCGGGATGAGGGTCAGCACCTCCAAATTCGAGTCCATGGTCCTCGGTCGGAAAAGGGTGGAATGCCCTCTCCGTATCGGGGATGAGATCCTGCCCCAAGTGGAGGAGTTCAAGTATCTTGGGGTCTTGTTCACGAGTGAGGGCAGGAAGGAGTGTGAGATCGACAGGCGGATCGGTGCAGCGTTGACAGTAATGCGGACTCTGTACTGGTCCGTCGTGTTGAAGAGAGAGCTGAGCCAAAAGGCAAAGCTCCCAATTTACCGGTCGAGTTACGCTCCTACCCTCACCTATGGTCACAAGCTATGGGTCGTGACCGAAAGAACGAGATCCCGGATACAAGCGTCCGAAATGAGTTTCCTCCGCAGGGTGTCCGGGCTCTCCCTTAGAGATAGGGTGAGAAGCTCGGTCATCCGGGAGAGACTCGGAGTAAAGCCGCTGCTCCTCCACGTTGAGAGGAGTCAGATGAGGTGGCTCGGGCATCTCATCAGGATGCCTCCTGGACGCCTCCCTGGGGAAGTGTTCCGGGTACCCTGTGGACGACCCAGGACGCGCTGGAGAGACTATGTCACTCAGCTGGCCCGGGAACGCTTTGGGATCCCCCGGGATGAGCTGGATGAAGTGGCTGGGGAGAGGGAAGTTTGGGAGTCCCTCCTAAAGCTGCTGCCCCCGCGACCCGACCCCGGATAAGCGGAAGAAGATGGATGGATGGATGGATGGATGGACTTTCTCACATTCTATTAAAAAACGTGTGAAATGATTTTTTTTTTTCCCATTGGGTCTTGAAGTAGTCTCGCTGAGGCCGTAATTCAGTGTAGAAGCACCACTGGCTGAGAGGGAGGGTCTTGTGACTCGCGAGCATGCTAACAGATGCTGACATGCTACTCAATTTCCTTTCCATCCGCAGGTGACCTTGGAAAAGGTCCTGGGCATCACGGCGCCTGGGAACCGAGCACTGTCATGTGACCCGAAAAGTGGACTCTTGGCGTATCCCGCTGGGTGAGCAACAAATTGTCGTCGCGATTAAAGCAAGAAGTAGTACCTTTGTCACCTCCTGGTGGCGGCATGGCTGCATTTGGGTAATGTTAGCGATCTTGCTAACGGGCCGAAACGTTTTATATCTGGACGGAAAGGAAGCTTTTTTGTGTTTACGATGGGGTCATACAGTAGGTTTTCACAGATGAAAGCTTGACACCGAGGTCAAAAGTCAATTTCTCAGCAATATGAAATATGCAAGAAACAAAAAGTATTTTTTGTTTAAATTTTTAGATTTTCCTTCTCAAGCTTGAAGGACATACAGACCAGAGCGAGCTGCTTGGTTAATTGAAGACTGTGGGTGAAAAATGTATTTGGACAAGTCACATACATCAGGGTGGGGGTGGGTCAGCATCTTAAGTCAGCATGGCTTATTCTTAAAACACTCACGACGGCACAATGATGACGCGCACGTTGAGACGAGCATCACGATGGACACAATATGACCATAATCACGTGCATGCAGGTGCGTTGTGGTCCTGCTCCATCCTCGCAAGAACAAACAACGGCACATCTTCAACGTATCGAGGTAAACTCCTCATGGGCCACATTTGGCGCTGTTGCTTTGGTGACACACTGCACGCTCTTTGCAGGAAGACCATCACCACGTTGGCCTTCTCACCTGACGGCAAGCATGTGGTCACCGGCGAGGTGAGTCCCGCCTTGTGTGATGCTGGTAATGTGACTCACAGTGCTTGACGCGTCAACATTTAGATACAAACCGGATTCGGTTGAAGTTGGGAAATTGTGTAAAATGTAAATAAAAACAAAATACAATGATTTGAAAATCCTTTTCAACCTATATTCAATTGAATACACTACAAAGACAACATATTTAATGCTCAAACTCAAACTTTATTTTATTTTTCAAATAATTAACTTAGAATTTCATGGCTGCAACCGTGCAGTAGAAGTTGGGAAAGGGCATGTTTACCACTTCGTTACATCACCTTTCCTTTTAATAACACTCAATAAACGTTTTGGAAGAGAGGAGACTAATTCTCTTAGCATTGGTTGAGTTTTAACCCGCACTTACTGATGTAGTGATGAACTGTATTTACGGACAGTGGTTTTCTGAAGTTTTCCTGAGCCCATTTGGTGATATCGTTTACACACTCATGTCGGTTTTTAATGCAGTGCTGTCTGAGGGATCGAAGGTCACGGTCATTCAGTCTTGGTTTCCGGCCGTGGCGCTTACGTGCAGTGATTTCACCAGATTCTCTGAACCTTTAGATGATATTATGGACCGTAGATGTTGAAATCCCTAAATTCCTTGCAATTTTGCTTTGAGAAATGTTCTTAAACTGTTCAACTATTTTCTCACGCAGTTGTGGACAAAGTGGTGAACCTCGCCCCATCCTTGCTTGTGAATGACTGAGCATGTTTGGGGAGGCTCCTTTTATACCCAATCATGGTACCCACCTGTTCCCAATTAGCCTGATCACATGTGGGATGTTCCAAATAGGTGTTTGATGAGCTTTTCTCAGCTTTCTCAGGATTTTTTGCCACCTTTCCCAACTTCTACTGGACGTGTTGCAGCCATGAAATTCTAAGTTAATTATTATTTGGCAAAAAACAATTACGTTTATCAGTTTGAACATTAAATATGTTGTCTTTGTAGTGTATTCAATTGAATATGGGTTGAGAAGGATTTTCAAATCGTTGTATTTTGTTTTTATTTACATTTTACACAATTTCCCAACTTCAACCGAATCCGGTTTGTAGATCGTGTAATCGTGCAAGTTGTCATGTGACTTGACGTTAATTTGCCACAATTATTTGACGGCTGGTCGTTTGACTCCCGGCGCCGCGTGTTCCTCAGAGCGGCCACATGCCGGCGGTGCGCGTATGGGAGGTGTCGAACGGCGTGCAGGTGGCGTCCCTCCAGGAACACAAGTACGGTGTAGCCTGCGTGGCCTTCTCGCCCAACATGAAGTACATCGTCAGTGTGGGCTACCAACACGACATGATGGTGCACGTGTGGAACTGGAAAGTAAGGCGCTCTTCATCCCGTGACTGCACGTTTGCAGGTACAGGTACTAGTCCCCGAGATAAGTTAATATTTCGAGAGAGGGTAAAAATGCAGGACTCGGGTTCTCCTTCCTGTAGAAGGATTTAGTCATGAAAGAAGTTACCAGTTCCGACAGAAAGTACGGGTCGTAAAAGAAGGTGTGTGTGCGCGTGCGTGCGTGTGTGTGTGTGCGTGCGTATGTGTGTCTGTGTGTAGAAAGGCGTGGTGGTGGCAGCCAACAAGGTGTCGAGCAAGGTGACGGCCGTGTCCTTCTCGCATGGCTCATCCTACTTTGTGACGGCGGGCAATCGACACGTCAAGTTCTGGTACCTGGACCACGGCAGGACCTCCAAGGTGATGTTTCTAGTCGTGCAAGCCAAGTCTGGCGGGCAACAAGTCCAACAACGCTGCCTCCGCCCGCAGGTGAGCGCCGCCGTGCCGCTGCTGGGCCGTTCGGCGCTGCTGGGAGACCTAAAGAACAACTTCTTCTGCGACGTGGCATGCGGCCAAGGCCAGCGGGCGTCCTCCACATTCTGCATCAGCACCTCGGGCCTCCTGC